>NC_090874.1:17928438-17930938 GCF_036669935.1 Montipora foliosa | reverse complement strand
TTTTTGACTGTGTAAGCTTGCTTCTTCGCAGGTGTTAATACACGTTTACAGCGGCACTTTTGGAAGAAAACATTGTTGACATTAATGAAAAATGACATCCTCGCAGTTAGTGGTGTGGTAGTATAGTGGTTAAGTGAAGGGGTAATTAACGTTCCCAGGTTCGAGTCCTGCGAGTTCAGACATTGTGATTCGGCTTTTAAAAGAAATACATCCATTTCCCATGATCCCTATCGAGCTTCCAGTGTCTTAAATGAACGATAATACTTCACTTGGAAGAACGTGACAATTAAGAATAATCATTCAATTGAGGGAGAGACTTGGTTGACAGTTCCCAAGAGCAACCCCGACATGTATTGCGGGAACGTCACTGCTCGCGTTCTCTACCTAGTCTTCGCGCGGCCTCAAGTCCAATGCATAGGGTCCCAATAGCACTCTTTTCAATTGACGTCACGAGCTAGAGCCCAAAGCATTATGGGATTAATATGAGGACAAAGACAGACATTTTAATGATGTTTGCGTCCGCATTTCAATCCATAATGTTTTGCAGTAATCTATTTTTATCAACTTTGGAAAATGCCATTGACTGACCTACGTTTGAGGTCATTATGGTTTTCAAAGTTATATCAAAGATCACGGAAAGGACACAACTTTCAGGATTTTTTTTTTGGTAAAATGGGATATTTTTCTGGATAGTGTTGAAAAGTGAAGCACCTGCTATTAGATACTATTCCATGCATTCAATTTCACCATCTGTTTATTTTAAGTAATTTGCTTATCATATTTGACAGGGAGTTCCTTATATAAAAGTTTACTCCCAGGTTGCGAAAAAAAGAAGTCTATTATTATCCTAGCTAAGTATTAACAGTTGAATCAAACACGGTCTAAAAGCGGCATTGAACTTGACCTTGAATTGAGATTCGGAATACTGGACCAAAAAAGGAAAAACGTCTTTGAAAAGGATGCCGGTCTGTCTGCGACTTAAGGTTTATCAAATGTCATATATAAGCCGTTGACATCTCGGTAAAATTGAGGACAAATGTAGAATTAGTTGATGTAGAAAATGAAGATGTCGAGTGATCTGGTGTCAACTGTCAAATTTTATCTGCTCGTTCTTACTTTACATTAGAGACTACATAATGATTGAGAATAACTTAAGCATTCAAAGAGAACTCCACAAAGCTAACTGAAGCAAGACTGAAGCACCTTGAGATCTGTTGCATCTGCTAAGCGGCGCAAAATGTTGGTATCAACTTGGGTTGTAGTGTTAACTTTCGTCGTCGTTAGCATCTCAAAAGAAGGTCCACTGTCCACGGTCGATTTTTTGACTAAAATTACTGAAGAGAAGTTTAAAGCTCCGCCGCTTGCTTTCGTAAGGTTAGAAACTCCTTTCCCGAAACGTCTCAACGCATCGTGGATGTTAATGCCGCCGTTTGTGACGCGGAATCCAAATTCAAGTGATCATCACACTAGTAAAAGAAATTCAACTGTTTATCAAATAGATGGCATTTTGCCCAACATTTTGAACCTTGCTCTTAACATGTGCTGCGCCGCATTCAAAAAGAACGAAACTGTTGTTAGTTATCAACACCATCCTGTGCATGATAAGTCAGAGTTGCACAAAGCCATCATGAAGGATGATGTTCACCTTATATTTCCAGTCCAAAGCGACGATGATAAGGAATACAAACAGCATCTTCCCTATCTCAAACTTTTTGAGTCTCCCGGCATCGTTCTTATAAGAAGACAAGATTCCATCAGCAGAGGAATTCAAAACTGGAGCGCCGCTGTTCGCAGCTGTTGGCCGATCGTTGTGTTAACAGTTTTGCTGTCTATTGTGGCGGGAATATGTGTCTGGGCATTGGTAAGTGATCACGTTTGTGTAATACATCAATAAGACATTTGACTTGGAATGAAGCAAGTTCTAACCTTCTATGTGATCGCAATTTCTTAAAGGCAGGGCTCGGGGTTTAACGAAAAAACAGCCTGCTGGTGTCAAATGTCGCCTAAGGGAGCTTCCCTTTTGTCAGAACTGGCCGGCCAGACCCGTTAATTCGCAAAGAAAATGCAACAATTTGAAGGAAGACTTGCATGATAATCCCTCACATCCCTCTAGAGGAGTATATATCATATCCCAGGTTTGTTAATTTGAAACGTTGTAGATTTAGTCCTCCCAAATGCTCGGTCTGGCCGGTCAATTCCATTAACGGAAAGCGCTTTAAGACTGCTATTCTCAGTTTTTCTAAATTGCAAACTTTCGCCGATTCACAGCATCACCAGCGAAAGAATTATAAGAGAAAGACAAATATTTTGTGGGTGACTTGTATGTACAGTGATGAACAATAGATGATGAGCTGTTATAAAATATTGATCGTAGTAATATAGGCATGATGGATACTCAGATCCGAGGAGAACAAATGGCTGAATTTATTATAGATCGACTGAAGCAAAGGAGCTCTGAAAATCTTAGCTTAAGGCCTTAGTTGTCGTGTAAATTTGCTAT
>NC_090874.1:17915938-17923438 GCF_036669935.1 Montipora foliosa | reverse complement strand
TTCTAATTGCCTGTATCTCAAACTGTGGGGTTGTGTGTCGCTCATGTTGCGTTTCAAATTTTCTAAGATGTCGTTTGACGATTGGTGGTCGACGACGGCCTCTTCCGCTGAATCCACAGACATCACTGTCTCATTTTCCTCCTCACGTTGGGGTGAATCAACTGCAGGCGGCAACACGTCTGTAAAAGACATTGTTCGAAGGGCTTCCTTATCAAGCTCAGGAAGAGTGCCATCGAGATGTTCTACCTGTGAATCTTGGTCTTCTTCGGTGCCGTCCGACGTTTCTTTCTCGTCGTCTGGTTTGCGTGCCTTCCCTGCTGCCCACACTATGCAGTCCATGGGATGTTTTCTGAGCCATTCCGAGGCTCTCTTCTTGGGCGTGGCCAGACTCTTAAAGGTGTAATTACGCAGCCTACGTTCCATTGCCGGTTGATCTTCAGGCTTAAACTGCAATTTCTGTTGGGCCGTGAGAAACATAGGACAGCGGTTAATGAACGATCTGGCTGTTTGGTACTTGATATTGCATGCCGTGAATCCACCTTGGGTCAAGATTTTCCAATCGTCAATGTCCATGGTTGACGTAGACGCTTCATCTATGAAAATCACTTCGGTAGACTTTGTTATCATGGCCTTGTTAAAGACCCGCTGTTTGGTTATCGTAGCTACGTTGGAATGGTGGATGAGACCGAGGATTGGATGGAAGAGGCTGGTTTTGCCACTGTTGGCGTCACCGATCAGACAAGGGACTCTGTCCTTGTGGCGCTTTTGATTGAAGTTGAGCAACTTTAAGTAATCCTCGCAGAACTCGGCAATTTCTCCGTCGGAAAGGCTGTTTTCCAGAATTTCTCTGAAGTATTTTGGTTCGGGCCTTTTTCGTGAGTCGTACCTGCTGAACGCACGTGGAGTGACCATGCCGATCTTTTCATCTGGGATTGGGTTCTCTAAGAAGTGTCTGTCCTTAACCGACCAGCAATAACCAGCTTCTACTTCAATGAGGTTGTAATCGATGAAAATTGGTCGAATCACTTCGCAGTCGGGGTCGCCAAGGATTTCAATGACCTTTTTCATGTCCCTGAGTAGCCTCGCTTTAAAAAAATCGTTTGCCGCCAAACAATTGACAAAGGCTCGCATTTCGCACTTGTAGGCGTATGTGAACTTGGCTGCAGGGACCTTTTTGTAAATTTTACCACGGAACAGGGCGTATTCCATTTTCTTCATGGCTATTCCTATGTCATTCACCAGAACGGTCAACTTATCTGACAAACGGGCTTCCTCATCCGGGTGCATCGTTTTTCTGATACCGTCCTTCAAGCCGAACGTGTCTATTTGCAGCTTTGCCTCTTGAAGTTTTGCGACAGCAGCCTGTAACGCGGAGCTGAAAGATGAATTTATCAGCCATACTCTGGCGACGTTCTCTGTACCGCACTGTTGCGAGTCCAACAAATCTTCCTCGCCCAGCATTCTCTCCACCTCGTTTCGGAAGCAATTTTCGTATGATAAATTGACTAACTCCTGTATCAAAGGGTTCTTGTGATCCTTCAGGACCTTGAAGAGCTCTTTCATAGCCGCTGACTCTTTCCCTTCGTTGAATGGTATCTGTGAACAGAGCAGTTGCATTATCAACTCACACTTGTACTGTCAAACATTCATTAAATATTTCTCTTCGTTCGTAGCATCGCTACAGGCTTAAGTGTGTGTGGAGTGAAATCACGGGTTTTAAACTTCTAACGCTAAGGAAAGTTACTTCGACATACCCTGGACTTGGGCTTTTCCACTTATGCGTTCTCCAAATCACATTACTCAGCACACGGTCATGTTCTCAATCCCTTTTTTTTTTTAACAGTTTCTTAATCGATCGATCTCAGATATTTGCCATTACGACTAACAGGGGCGGCAAAGGATGAACTTTTCAATGTTGCAAAACTAAAGCCTGCAAATAGTTTCCAGCAACGTTAACGCATATTAGGAAGGGCATGCATTATAAAGATAAAGGGTATGCACCTGTTGTGTCTCCGTTTCTACGCCGCATTCCAATAGGGCACGGTGTATTATCAGAGGGTTTGCAGGGGCACCATTTGGCGTTGTTAAGGCAATCCAGTAGTTGATTGAAGGACACAATTTCTCGTTTATCACGCTAGGATAGCTTGAAATCCACTCTTCGCTTACAGCACCTGCCACTTGACTTGATGTTAATGAATTGTCATCACTTTCATCGCTATCGTCTTCCTCTTCGTTTTCTTTCTTTTTTCGTCGTCTTTTTTTGCGGCTTTGTGCACTTATTGCTCCAAAGAATAGCGCCACATTTTTTATTCCTGTGGAAAAAAAAAAAAAAAAGGAAAAAGAAAAGAATAGTAAGACTCACAAGCAAACTCGTGTTTTTGTAAAAGCAAACTAAAATCAATCAAGTTACTGCTTCTTACCGCAAATTGCTTTGTCACAAGTATCCCTGGTTTTACATATGTTCTTCCAAGCTCTTTGAATGCCTACTTCGTCGACTTTGCACACACACTGTGCCTTCACAATACTACATTTTCCCGCGATTATTGGACTTACATAACACAAGGCCGCACTCTTGATCGCTTGACTGTTAAGTTGACGACAAGGATATCTGGTCCTGTTCATGTTGTGTCTGCTCGTTTTTTGCTCTAGAGGCCTCTGAATTTATATCAAAATCGACTTGTGACATCTCGAGGAATAAAATTTAAAAGAAACGGGAATTTATAAAAGTGTTTAATTTGAGGTTTCAAATTGCCTTTCAGCGACTTGTTCAATTGATCTCATTACCCTGGTGAATTCATGACAAACAATGAAAGGAGTGCACCAAAAATATTCTCTTTTGGGCATCTGAAATACGCAAAGAGTCATTTGAGTAACAAGTGTAATGTTCGTAGATTGCGTTCCATGACACCGTTTGAAAGAGAAGCAATTGGTAATCTAAGTCTATTGAGGCATCCCATGCGCAAGTTCAAAATCATTTCACACAACGTAGCATATTAGTATTCTTCATACGTAAATCGGAAAGCAGTTTTTATGAATTTGTGCGAGGAGTGTTCATTGTTCTCCTCAATTGGAGGAATTGGTGTTGATTGCGTTGTTCGGGAAACTTGTTAACGGGTGTGGCGTTTGTAGATTGCATTCCATAGCACCTTGCTTGCACTGCATTCCGTTTGAAAGAGTAGCACTTGGTAATCTTATCTTGTAATGTCAAGCATCTTAAATTAAGGTCAAGTTCAAAATTATTTCACACGAAAACTTGATTGCTTGGTGTCGACTGTTCTCGGTTCGTTGCATAATATAGTGTTACTTGTGTTGTCAAAGTTCAGAAAGCTAATATCTGATTGAGACAAACAGAACGAGGTTGAGCAGGAAAATTCAAAACAACA
Source organism: Montipora foliosa (assembly GCF_036669935.1). Classification (NCBI taxonomy): domain Eukaryota; kingdom Metazoa; phylum Cnidaria; class Anthozoa; order Scleractinia; family Acroporidae; genus Montipora; species Montipora foliosa. The sequence continues at coordinate 17,920,055 of NC_090874.1, read as the reverse complement.
CTGACTTTAAAGAAAATGCACATCAGACGTTTTACAGGGACATAAAGGTGGCTAGGAACAACTTCAGCGAGACCACTCATTGAGGGGAAAATGATTTATCCGTAAAATTCGTGACATCCAGCCACGGGACAAACTTTTTAACAGGCCAGAAGGAACTTGCAGTTTAATGTGACAATCATCATTATCATTACTTGATTTGAAAGATAAGTACTTTAAATGTAAAATCAACAGTTTCCACGAAATCCGTGCAATCCAACCAAAATACAGTTTTCTTAACGGGCCGTGAAACAAACAAACAAACAACCAGGAAGAATGCATACATGTCATTTTGGGGAAATGAGAGTTCGGCTACCAAAAAATTCAATCCCCAAGTCAACTCATAGGGGAGAGCTTTGTTTATAATGTGTGGCCTAAAGATAAGTTTCTCATAAAGAACTATGGAACAACAAACGGGAATTTATAAAAGTGTTTAATTTGAGGTTTCAAATTGCCTTTCAGCGACTTGTTCAATTGATCTCATTACCCTGGTGAATTCATGACAAACAATGAAAGGAGTGCACCAAAAATATTCTCTTTTGGGCATCTGAAATACGCAAAGAGTCATTTGAGTAACAAGTGTAATGTTCGTAGATTGCGTTCCATGACACCGTTTGAAAGAGAAGCAATTGGTAATCTAAGTCTATTGAAGCATCCCATGCGCAAGTTCAAAATCATTTCACACAACGTAGCATATTAGTATTCTTCATACGTAAATCGGAAAGCAGTTTTTATGAATTGGTGCGAAGAGTGTTCATTGTTCTCCTCAATTGGAGGAATTGGTGTTGATTGCGTTGTTCGGGAAACTTGTTAACGGGTGTGGCGTTTGTAGATTGCATTCCATGGCACCTTGCTTGCACTGCATTCCGTTTGAAAGAGTAGCACTTGGTAATCTTATCTTGTAATGTCAAGCATCTTAAATTAAGGTCAAGTTCAAAATTATTTCACACGAAAACTTGATTGCTTGGTGTCGACTGTTCTCGGTTCGTTGCATAATATAGTGTTACTTGTGTTGTCAAAGTTCAGAAAGCTAATATCTGATTGAGACAAACAGAACGAGGTTGAGCAGGAAAATTCAAAACAACACTGACTTTAAAGAAAATGCACATCAGACGTTTTACAGGGACATAAAGGTGGCTAGGAACAACTTCAGCGAGACCACTCATTGAGGGAAAAATGATTTATCCGTAAAATCCGTGACATTCAGCCACGGGACAAACTTTTTAACAGGCCAGAAGGAACTTGCAGTTTAATGTGACAATCATCATTATCATTACTTGTTTTGAAAGATAAGTACTTTAAATGTAAAATCAACAGTTTCCACGAAATCCGTGCAATCCAACCAAAATACAGTTTTCTTAACGGGCCGTGAAACAAACAAACAAACAACCAGGAAGAATGCATACATGTCATTTTGGGGAAATGAGAGTTCGGCTACCAAAAAATTTAATCCCGAAGTCACTCATAGGGGAGAGCTTTGTTTATAATGTGTGGCCTAAAGATAAGTTTCTCATAAAGAACTATGGAACTTCAACTTCTCGCAAACTGAAAGAGAAGTACTGGACATGTCAAATCAACAGTTTCCGTGAAATCCGTGCAATCCAACCAAAATACAGTTTTCTTAACGGGCCGTGAAACAAACAAACAAACAACCAGGAAGAATGCATACATGTCATTTTGGGGAAATGAGAGTTCGGCTACCAAAAAATTTAATCCCGAAGTCACTCATAGGGGAGAGCTTTGTTTATAATGTGTGGCCTAAAGATAAGTTTCTCATAAAGAACTATGGAACTTCAACTTCTCGCAAACTGAAAGAGAAGTACTGGACATGTCAAATCAACAGTTTCCGTGAAATCCGTGAAATCCAGCCAAAATACAGTTTTTTTGACTGGCCATGAACTTCCAGTTTGATTAGGCAGTCGACGGACTAATCTTTTTCTAGGACACGGTGGATTTTACGGATTTGACGGAAATGTCTGATAGATAAATGTAATACATCTCTTTTTATCTGTAAGTATCTCTTATAGAAAGAAATATATATTAATATTTTTTAATATCAATGTAAGATACTTGCAGTTTGAAAGAGAAGAACTAAATTTAAATGAAAATCAACAGTTTCCGTGAAATCCGTGAAATCCAGCCAAAATACAGTTTTCTTGACTGGCCATGAACTTCCAGTTTGATTAGGCAGTCGACGGACTAATCTTTTTCTAGGACACGGTGGATTTTACGGATTTGACGGAAATGTCTGATAGATAAATGTAATACATCTCTTTTTATCTGTAAGTATCTCTTATAGAAAGAAATATATATTAATATTTTTTAATATCAATGTAAGATACTTGCAGTTTGAAAGAGAAGAACTAAATTTAAATGAAAATCAACAGTTTCCGTGAAATCCGTGAAATCCAGCCAAAATACAGTTTTCTTGACTGGCCATGAACTTCCAGTTTGATTAGGCAGTCGACGGACTAATCTTTTTCTAGGACACGGTGGATTTTACGGATTTGACGGAAATGTCTGATAGATAAATGTAATACATCTCTTTTTATCTGTAAGTATCTCTTATAGAAAGAAATATATATTAATATTTTTTAATATCAATGTAAGATACTTGCAGTTTGAAAGAGAAGAACTAAATTTAAATGAAAATCAACAGTTTCCGTGAAATCCGTGAAATCCAGCCAAAATACAGTTTTCTTGACTGGCCATGAACTTCCAGTTTGATTAGGCAGTCGACGGACTAATCTTTTTCTAGGACACGGTGGATTTTACGGATTTGACGGAAATGTCTGATAGATAAATGTAATACATCTCTTTTTATCTGTAAGTATCTCTTATAGAAAGAAATATATATTAATATCTTTTAATATCAATGTAAGATACTTGCAGTTTGAAAGAGAAGAACTTAATTTAAATGAGAATCAACAGTTTTCTGTCATTTTTTCTTGACTGGCCGTGAACCTCCAGTTTGCGGACCAGGCAGTCGACAGGCAAATCTTTTTCCAGAACACGGTGGATTTTACGGATTTCACGGATTTCCTATAGAGAACTGACTAACAGGAGGTAGTATGACGTTTGCAATTGTATTGCAAGCATACTTACTACTGCAACCCCTTTCGAAAGTGTTTTTCATGTGTACTAATTATCGACGTGGACCGAAATAAAAAGGGAACGAAGAAATACGGGAAACGATCTTTCTTTCTTTCCTTCTTTCTTTCTTTCTTTCTTTCTTTCTTTCTTTCTTTCTTTCTTTCTTTCTTTCTTTCTTTCTTTCTTTCTTTCTTTCTTTCTTTCTTTCTTTCTTTCTTTCTTTCTTTCTTTCTTTCTTTCTTTCTTTCTTTCTTTCTTTCTTTCTCTCTTTCTTTAAGAGCGACGTTAAACAATTTGCGGAGTTCAAGCATGCGACGTTTTTGAGCTGCGGACGGCAACCAGAAGTGAGCAAAATGGCGGCCATTTTGGAATAAGATGTATGACAGCTGAAATTCATCGCATGATTCTTTGGCATTCATTGGTTCACCGGCTCTTACGGGATATAACTCGCACTCATAAGTGACCAGCCTCCGGCCAGTTAGCTTAGCAGCTTAGTTGATAGAGCTGTGTGTTCAAATCCCGTTCAAGCGTGGCCGGGGAGATTTCAGTTTTTCTTCGCGACTGTTGAAGTTGCTCAAGGAACTGCCGCATGATCTCCAACTCTCGCATTAAATTAATCTCGACCCCAGAGCTCTCCTCTCGACTGAGGGAGAGAAGAGCACTGGGGAACCCTAAAACAAAGTGTCCTCTCATTGGTTTTCGTGAAAAACAATCAAAAGCGTCTTTAATTGGTGCATTCATGTTAGCTCGAAGAGTGAGCAGGCGCCGTAAGGTTCAAATAGCCATTTTTTGGCTGTAAGAACCCTAAGGCGCATGTTCTCCTACATAGAGTCTTCCAGAGCCTTGGGTCGATCCGAGGCTCTTGTGACGAGAAGAATGGTATTGCATGAGAAATGGGGTGAAATCTTGAGTTTAATAACAGTGTGTAACACTGAATGTTTTTGTAACGACGTTGAAAAGCCTTCTTGTGATCCATGTTGTCTGTTCC
>NC_090874.1:17908438-17910938 GCF_036669935.1 Montipora foliosa | reverse complement strand
CGAGTACCATAACAAAATGCTGATGAATTTTATAAAATCACTTTTACGGGAAATGCGAACGGCAAAACGTACCTTCATGTTCGCTTAGTTTTTTTTTAATGCCTAAGTAGATCCAACAGAAAAATAGAATACAACAAATAAAAAGATATCCACATTATTGCGCAAAGGCTGAGAGGCAGATAGTAATAGTTTAATTTTGAAAAACGGAGGTTCATCAATAGATTTGGCGGTATGCGGGATTTCGCGGTGATATTTGTGATTTCAGCTGAAAACAGGGGCGGGAAGCGGGGATTTCAGCGAGTGGGAGCGGGATCTCGTGTTTTTATAGGGTTGGGATGCGAGATTGGCAAGGGAAACAGAGCGAGATACGGGACTTCAATTCTCCTCAGTTGCCTCAGTTGACTTCAGTGTCCTCAGTGCCGATCTCTTCTAGTTTTTCTTATCTTTCAAATTTAACTATGAGCGCTAAGTGGTTTCATATATCATTTCGTTCATTCGACCATCCATGAAAAACATTTTTTTAACGTTTAATGTGAAACTTCAACTTCAACTTCAACCCAAGAGTAAACATTACACTCCTCGAAAGGAGAGGCTTTTTCTATCGCCATGACTAATTTCCCTTTCGTAAAAGACCGATTTCAAGGTTAGTGGTCGATGCCATGCTTAGTAGCCAACCCTTTCTGAATAAAATAGACCCGAGGAGGTTGAATGTTCAACTGAATTAGCTAAATGTTACGAAAAATAGTATTGCGTGACGAGCGTTACTGTCTAGAATCTTCGCGAGAGTTCGTAGTTTGTTTATATTTAGGTTTGTACGTAAGCGTTTCTAAATCGGTGTGTTTTGTAATCTTTCTATAATTAGATTCATTACTAATTTAGAAAGTTCTAGAAGTTTCTTGTCAGAGTATATAAGTAGACGAGTCCAAGCGGAGTGTTTTTTTAACTAGTTTTTCACAAGCGAAGAGAGTTGGCGTGTTTATTCAAGTGTGACAGAAGCTGTGTGCATTCAAGTTGGCGGAGGCCGTGTAAGTTTGTCGAGTACGTGTTATTTAGAGTTTACTTCGTGGAAACTACGTTCGTTTTTGGAATAAATCTTCTTGTTGTTGTTCCGACAACCCTGCGTTCAGTTTAGTTTGCAAGCTACCTTTCCTCAAAACATTCGAACTCGTAACATTGGGGGCCTGTCCGGGAGAGGAATTCATTTGTTTGCTGACTACAGAAACCAGGAAAGGACAATTCAAGAAGGAGTTACCGAAAAAGTAAGAAGAACTGTGCAAGAGAGTATATTGTGGTTTTGCTGTGAAATCTGCTATGGAAATGGAAAAGCTTTTGCAGATGGGGAAAGAATTCGGATTGCAAGGAGAAAAGCTTCTCGAGTTTGTGAGGGAAGAGGAAGAAAAAGAAGAAAAACGCAGACAATTAGAACAAGAAAGAAGGAGGGAAGAGGAAGAAAAAGAAGAAAAACGCAGACAATTGGAGGAAGAAAAAGAAGAAAAACGAAGACAATGGGAGGAAGAAAAAGAAGAAAAACGAAGACAATTGGAGGAAGCAAGAGAAGAAAAAAGGAGGCGGTTTGAAGAAGAAAAGGAAGAGAAACATCGATTACTTGAAGAAGATAGAAGAAGAGAAGATGAAGAGAGAGAAACTAGGCGACAAGAACGCGAACTAAGAAAATTGGAGATGGAAGCCGAGCTGTTGAAACAGAAAGAGGCTATTGAAGCGGCAAAAAGAGAACATGAGCTGGAAATTGCACGTTTGGCTGTGGAGAGTGCTGACGGGCGTCCTGAAGTGAGAGAGGATCGGGCTAAGGCACCTAAACTCCCCTCGTTTGTTGATGGTAAAGACGATTTGGACGCGTATTTGCAGAGGTTCGAGAGATTTGCCGAGACAGCTAAGTGGAAAAAAGATGGATGGGCATCGAAGCTCAGTGCTCTGTTGTCTGGACGGGCACTAGAAGTGTATTCACGTCTATCGGAGGACGCAGCTAAGGATTATGACAGGGTAAAGATTGCGTTAATGAAGAGATATGACCTTACCGAAGACGGCTATCGTCGAAAATTTAGAGTATCCAAACCAGAAGTTGACGAAAGTCCGGAGCAGTTTATCGTGCGACTGGACAGATACCTGTTACGGTGGCTAGAGCTTTCGGATACTGCGCGAAGTTTTGATGGTCTTAAGGACTTGATCGTGAAAGAACAATTTATTGACTCTTGCCCTAAGGATTTGGCAATTCACCTGCGAGAAAGGGCACCTGAAACTCTAGCAAAGATTGCGAAGATCGCTGACCAGTACTTGGAGGCTCATGGTAAACATTTGTTCAGCTCAGCGAGCAGAAAGCCAACAGTGCAGCCTGAGAGGGACGAAGCCAAGAATATGCAGATTAATCCACCAGCTCAGCATTGCTTTAAGTGCAACACCCGAGGTCATAAAGCCGTCAACTGCCCAACCCTAACAAGAAAGTGTTTCCTATGTGGTAAGCAGGGACATGAAGCTAGAAACT
>NC_090874.1:17890938-17903438 GCF_036669935.1 Montipora foliosa | reverse complement strand
TTCGTAAATGGCTTTTCGGGCCCGAAAAGATATCGTGACTTTTCGAGAAACGGGCCCCAGGGCTTAAACCAAATTAAGACAGCACTGAACAAAAGTACTTCGCACTCGATTCCTTTCCAAATTTTATCCTCATATACTAATTCTGAGATGCATATGCCTAGATATATATATATGTTTTTTTGCTTTAGTGATTTAATATATGGGTAGCAAATACAAAGCAGCGTACAAAGTACGGAAACGGACCATTAACATGGTAATGGTCTGTACTGTAAAATCCCAACCAAAAACCAGGCAATCAAGCAAAAAAAAAATCAAGGTGACAATACGTCACGCATGCGCACAACCATTTCACCCGGTTCATTGGCAGCCATGGAAAGCTGTTTCGGCCTTGTTAGACCACATCAGCGTGGCATTCTCAACTTTCAAAACTCCCATAATGCACCTGTTTTACCCCTCAAATTTGGCAGAGGCATTGTTTTCGATTTCTCTTGGGACATCTTCAAGTCTCAAGAGAAATCGAAAACACCGATTATGCAAAATTTTGGGTGCAAGAAGATGTGTTTTATGCGTTTGAGAATTGAGAATAGCCAACTTACCAGGCGGGGGTGATTCTCTTACCGCATTCGTTATGTGGGGCTGCCACTTAATTGGGTGCCTAAAACCCCAAGTCTGGTAAGTTGGTTATGTCATCCTGGTGAGACCTAATAAGGCCGAAACAGGTGTCCATGGCTTCCATTGAATGCGGTGAAATGGTTGTGGGCATGCGTGACGTGTTGGCCACATCGGTTTGGTGTTATAGGGCGCTTTTCATTTGACAGAACTACAACTAATTCAAAATAACACACGTCGGGGATGATATATGCTCCTCCAGAAGAATGGGGGGGGGGGATAATCATGCAAGTGTTCCTTCAACTTGTTGCATTTTCTCTGCAAACTATTGGGTCTGACCGGCCATTTCTGACAAAAGGAAGGCGCCCATAGTGTGTCACTTTGCTTTAATTTACTTGTTGTTTTCAATCAGAGTGCTCCTTTTAGCCCTAGAACCGCTTTCCATATAACAAAGTGTCATACTTCAAGGACGACACTTTATCGCTCGGTTAGTAACAAAGTGAACAGCGCGGTTATGGACATAGAACCTTGGCAGCAAAAACCAAACTTGAAATAGTTCTCTCGGGGCGGAGGGATTCGCTCTCTTGCCTCGTATTCTCTTGATTAAGCCTAATTCTGATATTTCCGTGGAAAGTTCCTGCAGCTTTTGTTAAGCATGGTCTTACATTTTACCTCCCATGCAGAAGCTTAAGGGAGCAGGAAACGCGGCGGGATCCAAAAGCCACGAACTCAGCTCACAAAATTGGCCAGTTTTTGCTGGAATCGTGTTTGGCTTCTGTGGACTGACCCTCGTGATCCTCACTATTGATGTGGCTCGGGGATGGTTTCAGGGACGATGCATGAACAGAAAAATGGAAGATAGTGAAAAAGGACACGAGAAAGGTACGTTTCCATACCCAGGACCCTCAGCGCAGGGGATATCGGTTCCGAAGTTGCCCGAATGAACTCACTTTGTGGTTGCTTTCTGTTGAGTGAAAAGCTTGTGATTTAAATATGTGTTGAGTATTTAAGACTTTCTCCAAGCTTTTTTGTCTCACATACGTTTGCCTTTCTTTGATTCACTTTCCACACCATTGAACCGAATCATATTCACGAATGTTTTTTCGATATAAATACTACTACAAGTTCACAAAAAAAACCCCGTATTTTATGCTGACTGCCTCTATATGGCTTGCTTTTCCCTTGATTACATTTCTGTAAAATATGAATTAATGAATAAATGTATGACTCATTACATTTTTAGGAGAAATTTCACTCCGAAAGTCGGAGTGGTCGCCGGATAAAAGACCCTTGGCGTTTGCTGAAAGAGAATCCATCAAAGAGTGATTCACTCTGTGGCATAAAAAAACAAGTCGACGCGTTGTGTCAAAGACATGAAAATGTTTGCTCCATACGATTAACTTCCGACTAGAGACTTAAGGTATTTTCGAGTCTTTGATAAGCGTCTTTGATAATGTTTTTCCGCTCTAATTACTTGACAAGGAGAGAACATCAGTAAGAGTAGAACGACCTTGTTATAGTGGGAGACGGGAGAGAGGTCCACAAGTTCTGCTGCTTCCTTATTGGCAAGCTTTGTTTAATCTCAATCACGACTTTTGAACAGGTAAATCATTTTTCGTCCTTAGAGAATTAGATTCTTTCGGCTAGCAGCGGAAATGAAGGTCCGTTCTGAAAAATGCGTTGTTTTGGAACAACAGCTCATTCTCGTGCCCAGAGCCCGCGGTTCTTTTGGTCAGCAGCAGGAGCCATGAATACTCATGGACTCCTACCAAGAAGACAGACTCTTGCCGCAGCCAAAGCAGGATCGCGCCCGTGATCATATTATAATGTAGCTGGCGCAATAGAAATAAAACTATTATTATTATTATTATTATTATTATTATTATTATTATTATTATTATTATTATTATTGTTATTAATTAAGTCCGCGAATCACGGACTTCCGGCTCTTGTGCGCATTCTCGGAAATTTAAAACAGTAACGGTCGTCAACGGTTAAACATTATACCATTACTGCGACAGTACGTACTTTTGGTTGCGGCCAGAGTCCGTGTTCTTGGCGGTCACCAAAACAAAAGCAGAGTCTGCGAACGAGAATGGGAAAAAAAGGAAAAGGAAAGGAAAGGAACTTTATTTAAGTGTCTAGTCGTTCTAGCGCTGGAGCACTGATTGGGGACACTGTAAATTGAAATGAACAATGAAATTAAATATAGTAAAATGTCGGTTTTTGAGGAGACGGGAAACCGGAGTACCCGGAGAAAACCTCTCTGTGCAGAGTAGAAAACCAACAAACTTGACCCACATATGACGCCGAGTCTGGGAATCGAACCCCGGCCACATTGGTGAGAGGCGAGTGCTCTTACCACTGCGCCATCCCTGCGCCATCCCGGCGCCATCCTTGCGCCATCCCTGCATCCTGAACCACTAACATACCTGAGACTTCGCAGAGGAATCAAGAGTCTATTAATATCTGAATCAGCCAGCGATTGTCCTCCCCAGTCAGGTGACGAAGCAATCATGGCCTCTGGGTATGACAATGCAGGTGAACGTCAGGCTATTGTAGCACGAGTGAAAGGTGCTGGATCACGACAGTGCAATAAGTCATTTCCGAGTTCATGTCTGCCTCCTCTTCAAAGCAAGTCTAAATGCGAAATTTTTGTGATGGTAATTACTTCTACTTCACACATGAATGAAAACTAATTTTCATAAGAAAAACTTCGCACTTAGAATCGCTTTGAAGAGGAAGCACACATAAACTGGGAATTTGCCTATTAATTTTGTGTAGTTTTACCACTTGTTTGCCCCTACTCGATATACAAAAAAAATGTCGTTTAAGACTTTGAAAAGTGTAGAGTGATAGATAATGTATATATTTTATGATGTTTTAGAAATCCTGAAGAGTTTTCCGTGTACTGAAATAAAGATTTTTTGCTTGATTGAAGAACTTTTAGGCTGAACACTTTTCAAAAACCTCAATGCAATACCTTTTAATCTTCCTCAATCTCACCCATCCTTACATCAATGTTCCATCCTTCCGTCAATGTTCTAAGTAGTTATTTTTACCTTTTCCCTTTACTTTGGTTACCAGGCATAGTTCCCAGTCGCTAAGTTTGGCTAAATTACTTGACACAGCCCCCTTAACTGCTGTATAAAATTAGTAATACCGAATCATGAGAAACCATCACTCGAATCAATGAGCACGGCCATTGGAGAGAACAAGAGCTACGGAAAGTGATAGCCAGTCCGGGCCATGCGAGCCTACAACTTGAATGTCTTTCACCTTGGAGCTGCAATCTTGCAGAGTTCACATGGAAAATGAAGACCACCCCTCTTCCCCTTGCATCCCCCAATTTCAATGATGAAACTGTGGCGAGCTTCAACTTGCGAGCGGATTCATCATTGATTTTGGAGGGAGGGGGGTACTCTTCATTTTATTTTGTCCAAGATGGTAACGTTTTCCTCGATCGTCTATATTTAGATCAGGTTTCCTGCCATGTATTGAGCCTTTTCAGCAGCCAAACAACTCATTGTGCCTCCTACTAGGTCACGCTAACCCATAAATTAATAATTAAAGGCATGAATCTAAAAAAAGAAACTGGGCCACCAGCTGTCCGCTCATACTCTTTTGCTTGTCGAGGTGTAAATTTCAGTTTTCAGCAACTTTTAGATTAAATAGAAACGTAGTTCATCCCTCCCTGAAGTGCGAGTCAGCAGTGCGCACGATTGATCTCACGAGCTTTCAGGCACCTTTACACAATGCCATCTTATCACCGTCCAACGACTCTATACGATGACTTGTAGTTGCGAGTTTTATGGGAAACAGACTTACAAATTTCGGCCTTTTTATTTCCCCTGATCTCCCTTTTCTCTTGACGAGCAAGGGCTAAGAGTTTGAGACCGCGGTCGTTGACATTGGATCTGATTGCATTTTGCAGGGAAAAAGTCATGAAAGTTCGTCGCGTTCGATAATACTCCATGCATTTAATTACATCACCTGTTTACCTGAATAAATTGTAGAACAAGCACCTATATGCATAATAAATGAGAGTTAAATAAAATAACCGAATTCTTGGTCCGAATAGTGTTCAATCTCGTTTTGCTCATAGATATAGAAATAATTGGCGTGTAGACTTTCAACTGATTAAGAACTCGACCAAAACAATAAATAATGATTCTCAAGAACTAATTAAATGAATATTATGCCAAAGAAAGGAAAGAAGCATTTTTAAAAGAGCGTAATCTATCTGCACCATTCTCTGTCGTTCCTGTTGCGAGCTACGACCAATCATCATTTCGATAAGGACAAAATGGAACTCAATCAAATTGTTGACGTCACAGGTAAATTAAAGTAATATTTTAAAAATACAACCACACTTTTGAATTTTCGGATCCGTATCCAACTACCATTTTTACAAACTACCTTACATCGGTTTCTATTCATCTTATACCAGAAAGAAAATTTCATCTATTATCAACAAGTATTGCAAGGATTTAAATGTTAAAGTAATTTTCTCTCCATTCAAACTATGCAACATTTTTAATCCAAAGGATTTCATTCCGGATTCTCTCAAATCACGTGTTGTATACAAATTTACTTGTGCGGGCTGTGGTGCTCGCTACGTTGGTGAAACCAACAGGCATTTCTACACACGTCTAAATTAGCACCTTTTCCGGGACAAAAATTGTCATATTTTCAAGCATCTTAGTTTTTCTAAAAATTGTCACGATAATTGTGATGTTTCTTGCTTCAAAATTATTGATAATGCTACTTCTTTCTATCAACTCAAAACCAAGGAGAGCTTCCATATTGAGCGGTTGAAACCCGAACTTAACAAACAAGTTGATCATGTCAGTTTAGCATTACACTTTTAAACTTTTACCGTTATGTCAGTTGTGTTCTCTATAATATTGTTGGTTCGTTTGAATTTTACGTACTTGTAACGAACATGTAATCTACAAAGAATCATTGTATTGATAGTTATATATATATATATATATATATATATATATACGAATTATCTTGTAAACATTTTAATGTTACACTCAGTATGGCTGAAGATGATGTTTGAAACATCGAAACATGTTCCGAAAATTCAAAAGTGTGGTTGTATTTTTTAAAATATTAGTAACACTTGTGCTATCCAGCCCATTTGGAATAAATTAAAGTAAATGTCAGATTTATGCAGCTGTACGTTAACACATTATTTCTATCAGTACATAATAAGACCAGCAATCAAACTTCATCCCAACGAGGTTCGCGCAAACTGATACCTTTACATCTGCTGGAGGGGCGCAACGGCACAAGATGTTGATCAGATAATGTCTTGGGTATTTGTCCTCACTGTCACTGCTTTTAGCATTTCGAAGAAGATCCAATTTCTCGCAATTTTTTAGTGGAGGTTCTTGAAAAGAAGATGACAAGGGAGTCTGAGCCTGAGTACGATTCACCTAGTTTCGATCCTTCAGTTACTTTTTCGCATTGCCCGGAAAACCTCTGTGCCTCCGGTATGTTACTTCCCCCATTTGTTACGTGGAATCTGACATCATTTAAAATCAGACCAGTGACCAAATAGACGGCATTTTGCCCTACATTTTGGAACTTGCTCTTAACATATGCTGCCCCGCACACGAAGAAAACGAAACTGTTGTTAGTTATAAACACCATCCAGTGTATGATAAATCGAGTTGCACAAAGCCATCATGAAGGATGAAGTTCGCCTTATATTTCCTGTGCAGAGCGACGATGATAAGGAATACAAAAAGTATTTTCCTTATCTCAAGCTTTTTGAGTTTCCCGGCATCGTTCTTATAAGAAGACAAGACTCCATCAGCAGAGGAATTCAGAACTGGAGCGCAGCTGTTTGCAACTATTGACCGATCGTTTTGTTAACACTTTTGTTTTCTATTGTGGCGGGAATATGTGTCTGGGCATTGGTAAGTAATCACGTTTGTTCAATTATGTCCAGAAATGCACACAATAACAAAATTGGCAAAATAACAAAATATCACCGACAATTTGACGATTTTGACAATTTTGGCAAATATGGCGATTGTTGAGAAATTTTGTCAAATTGCCAAATAGATGTAAACTTTCGCCATATTCGCCAAATTCGCCAGCTTTCCAAGGGGCCCCTCTTTTCGTCTCATTTGCATTGGCTTCCACGTTGTTGGTGATTTTGACAAATTTGCCATTTTCGCCATATTTCTAACTTATTTCTTCTTTTCCAAATTGTTGGCGAAATTTTGCCATTTCTGCCATTTTTGTTGTTGTGTGCATTTCTGGACATATCTCGTTTGTTTAATGTGTCAATGAATCAAGTTTCAAGCAATCTGTGTTATCGATCAGGAACCAATACTTCTCACAAATATGGTTTCATCAATGTTCATAGACTATGTTCGGTTATGCGAAGAAGTCGAGTCAAATGCGATACTCGAAAACCGACGTCCTTTAGGTTAAACGTAAGGCTTTGCTGTAGTTTGAAAAGTAATCTTTATAAAATAATCCACTGAGGGTTAGCATTGCTGTCATTTATTCGGCAGTGTCGTAAAAACAGATCTTCACTTTTTGACGATGAATTGCAGTGGCGGATCCAGGGGGAGGGTCGGGGGGTCCGGACCCCCCTTCCTTAACCGAATTTTTTTTTTACTACTTGTCTCGCATCTGCAGGATCGCCTATTATTACTCAACTGGTTGACTTGTTTTTTGATGGAGAGCCGTTCTATTTTGCCACTAATCTGAAAAAAGTTTCTGTAGTGTTTTTCTGAATCAAAGTTTGGACTCCCCTTTCAAAAATTCCTGGATCCGCCCCTGAATTGTCCTGGCTCCGGTCATCCAGAAACAAACGCTTAAGCAGCGTGCGCAGTAATCGGTCTCTCAATGACGTATCCTGACTTCCGCAGTAACAGCCGCGGCTGCAGCCTGAGATTGAATTCAAGGCCTCTCGTGAGCTTTGTTGAATCAAAATGTTGTTGATGTGTTGAAACCGCAGCAGTCAACATCGTTCAACCTCGTTCAATATCATTCAACAATTCGAACGGATGTTGAAGGAAATGTTAAAGACAAATTTCCGGGCATTTAGACTCGACCCATGCAAAAAAGATTTATCTCTTTATGTAATTCTCAACCATTGGAATGCAAAAATAAGTTGTATCCAGGGGTATGAAGGTAAAAGAATGTAGCTTAAAGGTATGCTGATGCAGACATGACTCTCTACAAAAGAAGCACTTTCTCTTAGCTATGGACATAATTTCACTTCAAAGTTTGTTATTCTAAAGGCTAACAAGTCACCAAGTGTTCCTCTTAAAATTTCTGAATACAGAAAACCAAGGAAAACACTCAGGAATTTCCCAGCCCGTTTTACTTGGGAATTTTCGATGGTTTCTGGTTGTCTTTTGTAACTATAGCAACTGTTGGGCAAGCATGTCTCCAATCCCCATTCTCTCAAATTCTTAACTTTACCGTGAGAGGTCTAGGTTAAACAATAAAAAAAATTCTCAGATAAATGATGACGCGGTATGTTTTTGTTTTGAAGACAGCAATCAGTGGAATTGATTTTCAGTTAAATCGACAGTGTCGCTAAGTCGTATTCCAACCTCCCAAACCTGATTGTTTTGAGATCGAATCTTTTCGAGTTCGCAGTTGAGACCAACAAGTTATTAGCCGAATATTTAAGGCAGGGGAAGTGGGAGAGAAATCGTGTGTAAAAGGTGGCATGTATTCTTTCTCACTGTAGAAATGATTCGTATTGTTATCACAGTTACGGCGACAAGACTCCAAAGTCATTGGTAGCACAGCTGTTCTCTGTAATATGGATAATGATTGGTATTACTCTTTGTTCAATGCTGACTGCCACTCTATCCAGCGCCTTTACAAACGTAACCGTTGATTACTATTGTTATGATATCTAGAATTTTCTAGAGTTTCCTTACCTTTTCTTGTTGTTACAGAACGTTCTAGAAACGAAGTTGTCAATTTCTATAATTAAGTTAAGGTCACGAGTTCGCTATTAAGTATTGAGGGTACCGAGGTGAAGTAGTGACGTGCTTGAACTTCCATGCTGTTGCAAATCTTCGAAACTCTGAACATGAATACAGTGGGCCATTGTCTGAAACAATAGCGTCAGGTAACCCATGACGAGCAAAATGCATCTTTAGTTTACAAATCACAGCTTTGCAGAAGTATCGGAGAGATGATCCACCTCAATGAAGTTAATCGAAAAGGACAAGGACAAGGTAATTGCGGTTCTCGAAAGTAAATAAGTCGGTCGAAACTCGCTGCCAAGGTCTATCAGGGACCGGGTGAGGTTGAAGAGGTTCACTAGCTTGGTCTGGCTTGACACTCTGGCATATAGAACACTTATTGATCAGCTTCTTGAGCTGTGCAGACATTCCTGGCCAGAAGAAAACTTCTCTTGCCCTTTGAAGACAGGCTTAGAGTCCTTGATGGGACTTATGAGTTTCCTCCAGCATGGAGCGGTGGAGACTCTCTGGGACAACGATCTTTGTTCCTTTAAAGATCAGGCCGTTATGGAGTGTCATCTCTTCTCGGTATTTGAAAAATGGCTGTGCTCTAGTGGGTACCATGGCAGTTGTTGTCGACCAACCGGCGCGTATGACCTTTGACAACTCTTGTAGAGATTCATCTTTGCCTGTTCCCGCTTGAAACTTCGCAAGTGTTGCGGCAAATATTGGCAGATCCTCAACAGAATAAACATTTTCTAAATCCTTGCAGAAGGGTGAAGTGTTCGGGGTCTTTGAACTCTTGGGTAAGGCACGAGAAAGAGCATCGGCAATGTGCATCTCTTTGCCAGGCTTGTAGACGAATGTCAAGTCGTATTTTTGAAAACGGAGCATCATTCGCTGTAGTCTTTTTGAGGCTGTGTTGATAGGCTTTCTCTGGATTGTAATCAACGGCTTGTGATCTGTTTCCACAGTGACATGTTTGCTATAAATGTACTGTTCAAAGCGCTCGCAGGAGACTACGATAACAAGGAGTTCCTTCTCGATTTGCGCGTAATTTTGCTCTGTGAGAGTTAGAGCTCTATTCGCGTAGTGTACTGGCTGTCCGTCTTGAAGGAGCGTCGCGCTGATTCCATACTGAGAGGCATCGCACTGTATAGTAACATTTTTACTCACGTCAAAGTACTGTAGAAGTGGAGCTTTAGTAACAAGTTTTTTAATCTTGGTGAATGACTCTTCTTGAGGTTGTTGCCAGCACCATTCAACTTCCTTTTTCTCCAGGTGTCTCAGGGGCTGAGAAACTGTAGACAGATGTTGGCAGAATTTCGCTAGATACTGCTAAGAAGGTTCTCAACTCTGCAAGGTTCGTTGGCGCCGGATAATCAGCGATCGCTTGTACCTTTGATGGGTCAGGCAGTAGACCTTGCGCTGTAAGGAGGTGTCCTATGAAAGAAACTTGTACCTGTCGCTGTTTCAACTTCTCGTTGTTGAGAGTGAGGCTTCTTTCTCTTGCTCTTACAAGGAATGCTTTGAGATTCTGATCGTGGTTAGCCAATGCTGCTTCAGGGGTATCTCCAAAACCACAGACTAAGAAGTCGTCAGTGTTCATGGTCGTCAGATAGCTGCTCTTCTCATCTAGTTTAACTTGCCAGAATCCGCACTTAGCATCTAACACACTGAAGACTTTTGCGCCGCTAAGTCGAGTTGAGACTTCCTCGATGGTTGGCAGGGGGTAGTGTGATCGTTTGACAGCGGGGTTAAGATCTCGAGGGTCTAAACATACTCGAATTTTCCCATTGGGCTTCTTGACTATGACGAGACTAGAGACCCATGCTGTGGGCTCTGTTACCTTGGCGAGGATACCGTCCTTCACCAGGCTGTCTAACTCTGTCTTAAGTGCTTCTCTTAGTGGGACAGAGACTTTGAAAGGAGGATGCACCACTGGAGAAAAGCTTTCATCTACTCGGATAGAGTAGTTTCCATCAAGACACCCAACTCCACTAAAAACATCAGTGAATTCAGATAGGACAGGATCTCCTTTGACAATTGAAGGGACATCAGTGCTTTCGTCGTGAGTAACATTTATGTCAGCGTCGAAAATTTTGACGAGATTCATCTTCTCGCACGTGGTTCTGCAAATAAGTGGTGTCAAATCTTTCTCCACTATGTGGTAAAGGACTCCATACTTTCTTCCTTTTCTTTCGGTAAGGAGACGGATTTGTCCAAGCGGCCAGACTAAAGATTTGTTGTGCATGACGAGCCTTGAGTACGACTTTTCCAGATTATTACACTGATTGTCGCCAGTCACTCTGATGTGATCACGTTTTGGTAGAACGTTACACGAAGCACCTGTATCAATCTGTAGTTGTACTTCGGCCTTGTTGTTCATAAGGACTGTCACATAGGCTGACTTGAAGCTGGCCTTGTGACTGTAAATCTCGCAATCTTCCACATGATTGACTGAACTGGACTCACATTTCTTTCCAAAGTGTTCATCTCTGCCACATTTATTGCATTTCTTCCCCACAGCAGGGCATGAAGATTTTTTCATCTCATCGACAGTACCACAGAACTTGCATTCACGATTCTTAGCAGTAGGTGTGCTAGTATTATTACCAGGCCCTTTTTCTTTGAGTTTCCGGGAAAATGACTGCTTCCGGTTTAGGGTGGGTCTACGTGAAGTTTTGCCTTCAGTATAGCGTTCTTAGGAGATTTTGATTTCTTAAGTCCGACACGGTTGACATTGGGCTCTTCAGTTGAGATTTCTGATGCACGTATGTCAGTTAGTTCTCCTGTTCGAAGGATATCCAAGGCTTTGTCCAAAGTAAGATCTTTCTGTTCAAGTAGTTTCTTGCGAGCACGATCATTCTTAACTGCAAGGATGAGGCGATCTCTAATCAAGCTGTCTCTGAGGTTTCCGAAGCCACAGTGTTCGGAGAGACGCGTCAGTGCTGTACAGTACTGATCACCACTTTCTGCAAGTTCTTGCTCCCTTTTATTGAAAAGGTACCTTTCATAAGTTTCGTTGCGTTGTGGCAAACACAGAGACTCGAATTTCGCCAGTACATGGTCTATGTTGTCAGCGCTTTCATGACCATCTTCGTCAAAAGTAAACGTATCAAACATCTGAACACCTTCTTTGCCTACAACGTTAAGAAAATGAGCAACACGCACTGGACCTTCTTGTTTACTGATCCCAGTTGCCTTTTCATAGATTTGCCAAGCTCTCTTAAAATGTAACCAATTATCGCCTCGACGCGATCTGTCCTCTAGGTTGAGAGTATCTGGCGGTTTGGCTAGCAGCCATAGTGCTGGACGCTTGTCCACTAGTCGACGGCTCGGTCATGACTTAAACGTATCCAGAGGTCGTGAATTGTATCCAAAACATCTGACACCAAGTATTGTTTACGTCGGTTGTTTTCAAGGCTGAGAGACGATCAGATCACGCAACAACTACAACAGATTTAATCACTCCAATTGAGACGTTTACCATGAGAACATGTACAGGCAGTACCCAGTACCCGGTATGGCAATAAAAGAGATTATCCTTAAGCGATACCAGAAATAGCTCTTACTGTGATCTTTCCTTTATTCTACTACCTGACCATTTTACGCTCAGTCGGTCTGACCTGATGAAAGAAAAACAAAATCATGGGCGTACGAGAAATGGCAGTGCGAAGTTAATCTTGGAAATCTTGTCATTGGTGACAGGATAATCAACAAACAGTCCCAGCTTCGAGTTCTGTGGCCATACACATGGGTTGTCTTTTAAAAAAATATCACTATTTCCCGCAATCCATATCAAACTTTCAGTCTCCTTAATTAACGATAATAGTAAATTAAGGGCAAGTTAGGAATTCACGATAATCGTTAATCCATATAGGTAGAGAATGGGTTGTTAAAAACATAGCTGCTAGTGATTTCGTGAGTGAA
>NC_090874.1:17868438-17880938 GCF_036669935.1 Montipora foliosa | reverse complement strand
AGTGATCCCGTTTGTGTAATACATCAATAAAACATTTGACCTGGAATGAAACAAGTTCTAACCTTCTATGTGATCGCAACTTCTTAAAGGCAGGGCTCGGGGTTTAACGAAAAAACAGCCTGCTGGTGTCAACTAAGGGAGGTTTCCTTTTGTCACAACTGGCCGGCCAGTGCCGTCAATTCGCAAAGGAAATGCAACAATTTCAAGGAACACTTGCATGATAATTCCTCACATCCTTCTAGAGGAGTATATATCATATCCCAGGTTTGTTAATTTGAAACGTTGTAGAGTTAGTCCTCCCAAATGCTCGGTCTGGCCCGTCAATTCCATTAACGGAAAGCGCTTTAAGACTGCTATTCTCAGTTTTTCTAAATTGCAAACTTTCGCCGATTCACAGCATCACCAGAGAAAGAATTATAAGAGAAAGATGCGTTGTGTGGGTGACAAATATTTTGTGGGTGACTTGTATGTACAGTGATGAACAATAGATGATGAGCTGTTATAAAATATTGATCGTAGTAATATATACATGGTGGATACTCAGATCCGAGGAGTACAAATGGCTGAATTTATTATAGATCGACTGAAACAAAGGAGCTCTGAAAAACTTAGCTTAATGCCTTAGTTGTCGTGTTAATTTGCTATTCAATATGCTAACCGTTGCAGGTATGATCTCAAGTCGACTAAGAATTAAAAAAACTCAGCTCAATATTAACAGACGCCGCATGATTTAAACAAGAAGCTCTCTTTAACTGTTAAAAAAAAATGACAGAAAATAGTTTACTGAGAAAAATGATTTTTGAGGTATGTACAGAGAGTCACTTTAAACATCTGCATGAAAAAATATGCGAGTTGCTTTTTTTCAAATCCTGCATATCTTGACTATCTTGGTACGGCGGTTTCCCCCTATCCACAGACCGATGTACTCATCAGATTATTTTCTGATCGATATGCGAATTTTAATTATGTTCTCGCAATGTTCATTTAATCAAAAATTACAATTTCCTCGATAGTGATTGGTTTAAAAAACTCCTATTTTCCTCTAATTCACTTACCAAGTTGTTATCGGACAGCTTAATAAGCCAATCACTATCTCAAACTTTTTGAGTCTCCCGGCATCGTTCTTATAAGAAGGCAAGACTCCATCAGTAGAGGAATTCAAGACTGGAGCGCCGCTATTCGCAGCTGTTGGCCGATCGTTGTGTTAACATTTTTGCTGTCTATTGTGGCGGGAATATGTGTCTGGGCATTGGTAAGTGATCCCGTTTGTGTAATACATCAATAAAACATTTGACCTGGAATGAAACAAGTTCTAACCTTCTATGTGATCGCAACTTCTTAAAGGCAGGGCTCGGGGTTTAACGAAAAAACAGCCTGCTGGTGTCAACTAAGGGAGGTTTCCTTTTGTCACAACTGGCCGGCCAGTGCCGTCAATTCGCAAAGGAAATGCAACAATTTCAAGGAACACTTGCATGATAATTCCTCACATCCTTCTAGAGGAGTATATATCATATCCCAGGTTTGTTAATTTGAAACGTTGTAGAGTTAGTCCTCCCAAATGCTCGGTCTGGCCCGTCAATTCCATTAACGGAAAGCGCTTTAAGACTGCTATTCTCAGTTTTTCTAAATTGCAAACTTTCGCCGATTCACAGCATCACCAGAGAAAGAATTATAAGAGAAAGATGCGTTGTGTGGGTGACAAATATTTTGTGGGTGACTTGTATGTACAGTGATGAACAATAGATGATGAGCTGTTATAAAATATTGATCGTAGTAATATATACATGGTGGATACTCAGATCCGAGGAGTACAAATGGCTGAATTTATTATAGATCGACTGAAACAAAGGAGCTCTGAAAAACTTAGCTTAATGCCTTAGTTGTCGTGTTAATTTGCTATTCAATATGCTAACCGTTGCAGGTATGATCTCAAGTCGACTAAGAATTAAAAAAACTCAGCTCAATATTAACAGACGCCGCATGATTTAAACAAGAAGCTCTCTTTAACTGTTAAAAAAAAATGACAGAAAATAGTTTACTGAGAAAAATGATTTTTGAGGTATGTACAGAGAGTCACTTTAAACATCTGCATGAAAAAATATGCGAGTTGCTTTTTTTCAAATCCTGCATATCTTGACTATCTTGGTACGGCGGTTTCCCCCTATCCACAGACCGATGTACTCATCAGATTATTTTCTGATCGATATGCGAATTTTAATTATGTTCTCGCAATGTTCATTTAATCAAAAATTACAATTTCCTCGATAGTGATTGGTTTAAAAAACTCCTATTTTCCTCTAATTCACTTACCAAGTTGTTATCGGACAGCTTAATAAGCCAATCACATTCAAAGTTAAAATGCAAATCAACCAATCCCAACCTTGGCTTCAATCACCATCGAAACAGTGTACAGACTTCTAAAGTGGGGCTGGCTTTCTTTCTTTCTTTCTTTCTTTCTTTCTTTCTCTCTTTCTTTAAGAGCGACGTTAAACAATTTGCGTTAAACAATTTGCGGAGTGCAAACCTGCGACGTTTTTGAGCCGCGGACGGCAACCGGAAGTGAGCTGTTCTACCTTTTAACTTGTCTTGTCACTACCACCTTTATATTGCTGAGTATCTTACTTCTATTCACTACTTGTACAAATCCCATAATACACCTCTTTTCCCCCCCCCCCCCACCAAAAAAAAAAAAAAAAAAAAAAAAAACAAATCTGCATAGGCATTGTTTTCGACTTCTCTTAGGACATTTTTATGTCCCAGGAGAAATTACAAACAATGGTTATGCAAAAGTTCAAACACGTCGCGTGCTTAAACTCCATACGGTCTCTTCAAGGTCACGCACCCGAGGAATATTTGTAGTCAGTGCCTTTTCATGACGTGTGCCTGTGTCATAAAAAAAAAAACATTAAATTATTCCTTTTAAACATCACAATACACCTGTTTTGTTATTTCATGCAAGAATTGGAATTGGAATTGGAATTCTATGTGATAAACGTATGATATAATATGGAAACTGATTGCGGTCAGTTGTAACACAATTATTCAATTCGCCCTTGTTGCATATATGAGGCTGGTTATAGCCAACACGGCGCCATGCGTCTCGTTGGCTATGTACCATCTCATATCCAACACTCGCTTATGGAATAATTGTTAAATATTGGAAATGTAGGTTATATATGAAATTCTGAGGGAGAAGTGATCATTTCATCTATAACCCGCAATCAAAATATATACGTTTATTTCAGATTATATTTACTTGACTACTAAGTCCTCATAGGCGAAGAATGAATACAGATCAGCTCGACTAAAGACGGCGCGGCAATTCGGTGTCATTATGACGCGGCTACTTTCAAGTACAAATAACTTTTAGAAATAGGGCATTTGCATACCGTGCATGAACACTCATTCATTTCTATTTTTTGGCCAAAACTTTTATGATGTTATTCAAGCTTATGAATGACATGGAATGTATATGAAATGATCATATATCTGAACTGTGTAAATTGAAATACATACACCTTATTTCAAAATGGCCGCCATTTCCTTGCAAATTAGCCCTATTGGGCTCGCTTTCAAAAGTCAATTCAAAAGAATATTTAACCTTAAACGAGGCCAAAAGGGCCAATTTCCAATCAAACAAATGAATACAAAACGGCGGCCATTTTGGAATAAGATGTATGACAGCTTAAAATCATCGCATGATTCTTTGGCATTCATTGGTTCACCGACTCTTACGGGATATAACTCGAACTCGTAAGTGACCAGACCCCGGCCTGTTAGCTTGGTCGCTTAGTTGATAGAGCTGTCTGTTCAAATCCCGTTCAAGCGTGGCCGGGGAGATTTCAGTTTTTCTTCGCGACTGTTGAAGTTGCTGAAGGAAGTGCGATGATCTCCAACTCTCGTATTCAATCAATCTCGACCCCAGAGCTCTTCTCTTGACTCAGGGAGAGAAGGGCACTGGGGAACCCTGAAACAAAGTGTCCCCTCATTGGTTTTCGTGAAGAACAATCAAACGCGTCTCTAATTGGTGCATTCATGTTAGCTCGAAGAGTGAGCAGGCGCCGTAAGGTTCAAATAGCCATTTTTGGGCTATAAGAACCCTAAGGCGCATGTTCTCCGACATAGAGTTTCCCAGAGCCTTGGGTCGGCCCGAGGCTCTTGTGACAAGAAGAATGGTATTGAATGAAAAATGGGGTGAAATCTTGATTTTAATAACAGTGTGTAACAGTGAATGTTTTTGTAAATTAAATAAAACGACGTTGAAAAGCTTTTTTGTGATCCATGTTGTCTGTTCCTTTACTGATGTGCTCTAGTATGTACCATGCACTGGTATTTACAGTCAGACAATACAATATGCGGCATAAAGTTGCCTTATGGGTTTTAACCTCAGTACACCGGACATCCCTCACCCCTCTAAACCGGACATATTTCCAACGGTCCTAAGGGTGTCCGGTTTGGAGCGGTTCCACTGTATAATTCAACCTGTGCACAAGGGTTTTGGATGGTGATCGCCCCTGGCTCTTAAAGAGAAGAAAACTTTTGCAAGTCGCCCAATCATTATTAATTAAATCATTAAAATTGTTTCATTGAAAGCATTTTCTTGAGGCAAGGGCAGTAACTCAAAGCTAACACAGTTACTTAATATTCCTTTTAAAATTGTTTACGCAGGAAAGCAAGAAAAACTCCAAGGAGTTTGGCAGTCCATTTTATTATGGAATTTTCGACGGTTTCTGGTGGGCCTTCGTTACCATGTCAACCGTTGGGTAAGACAACAACAGCAACAACAATCTTTATTGTGCTCTCGATACAACATAGGCTCGATATCCGCCGCTCACTCGAGTTCGGGTATCCTCCCTGAGAAGAGACGGCTGGACGCGTGAGCGATAAGTTGTGTCTGTGACGTAAATTCAAATATAATTTATGCAAAGTTAATATTTGCGGGGAAATAGCCTTAGGCATCCTAAAACACCGATTTTAACTAAACAATAATTACATAACAATGGCTAAAACTTCTCTGCGAAGTTTCCAGATGATACGAGCTTGAGTCTGTGGTTAAGTGATCAATGTGAGTTTGAATTCATCCGGCGAATCATCAAAAAAATCTTCGGCCGCTTCAGCTCTCGGTCGACCTAATCGGCCCCCTCGTTTTGCCGGCAATAAACTCATCAGTACTTTCAATTGATCTTGAGGAATTTTAATGGTTCTTACATTAGCGAAGTCTGAGGAGAAAGTTGCAATAGCAATGGATTTTGACCAACTGGAAAATCAGTGAAGTTTCCGAACTCAGGCGGTAGAAAATTAAACGACACAATCCCCTTTCTCCAGCTTCTCGAACACTTTTCGTTGTCGAAATCTTGGATGTTTCCTACCTTAAAAGCACTGTAAACCTCGAACTGGCCGGGTCAAAGAATACCTTCGCAGCCAAAAAATATAATTATGCCGGATCGATTTGTGCAGGCGAGTTTCTGATTGGCGGAGATTACCAATGGCTCACCTCACGCGTCCAGCCGTGATTTCGGGAGTGAGCGCTGGCTCATTACCCGAAACAGAGTGCCTGGTAATCGAGCGTAGATACAACAGAAAGTGTAAAGTAATCAAAGGAAATAGTTGCGAAGAAAAGAGAGCACAACCACTCAGAAATAGTAAAAGCTAATGGCACTGAGTGGCTGGGCCATGCGCAAAACACTGATCTTGCTCGCTGACCGCTGCCGCGGTCAAAATATGTCTTTTTTCCCAGAAATCACTGTAAACTTTGACGTACATGGTAGATCTTGCTGTTATATTAAAGGAGTATCTCTAGATTTTTTCGTTGACGTGCTGAGAAGAAGGTAATTAATGGTATTCATTTTCAATTAAAAATGATCGAGAGTTTCGGAAAACCATATTCTAATTTCCCAGGCAAAATAGTCTTCCACAATCACAGTTATACGTCATTTGAACACCTACCCCCGTGCAATGTTGTTCAGTACGTTTTAGTTTCTAAACAACTTACAATGAAAGGTGGGAGAGGGAGGGATGCTCGATTAATTCCATCAGTGTACCAACAATGTGTCAGTGATTGCAGCCCTCCAGACCTGATTGTTTTGAGGTGGAATCTCCCTTTAGTTGAGGCCAATACGTTATCAGCCGAACTCTAGAGGCAGTGGGGAGGAGTAGAGGGGGAGAAATCTTGTGAGAAGGTCTTTCTCACTGCAGAAATAATCCAGATTGCTCTTACAGATATGGCGACAAGACTCCGAAGTCACTGATGGCGCGGTTGTTCTCTGTAATATGGATAACGATTGGGATCACTCTTTGTTCAATGCTGACTGCCACCCTGTCCAGCGCTTTCACAAACGTAACAGTGGATTACTATGGAGTTCTTTCTGAGAGGAAGGTACAAATGAACGAGAGTATTGTTTAGTAACAGCAGAAATATGTCTTGCAGTAATCTTCCCTGCTTTTATTCAACTACCAGATCTTTTTACGCTCAGTCCTTCCAGCCCGACGAAAAGCAAACAAAAAATTACAAACGGAAAGTAAACAAATAAACAAGAAAAAGAAACATAAGTACTCGTGAAAATGGCCGTGCGAAACTAAACTCGCAGTGAGATGCTGACGAATGTTTGGAGTCAAATTTTCAGCGCGTTATTCCTAGATTGGGCGAAAGACACGCTGCTTCGTGTTCATCTTCTATTTTCGGTTTTCACAAGACGCCGCGGCAGCAATGTTTGTCAGATCCTACACAAAAAGTTGGCTACTCTATTTTTGTCAAAAGTCAACCCAAAAATACACTGCAATAAAGAGAGCGCATCCGGCTACTGACAGATAAGGGAGTGTCTGCAGTCTGTTAAATAAATGCTTTTATTTGATTCACAGGTCGGAGTGGTAAAAGATAGCATTGCTCTTCAGAAAGCAGTAAACCTTGGCGCCAACGTGAAAGGTTTTTATGCATGGAGCCTTGAGTTATTTTGTTTTTTCAGTCATCCATTTCAAACTTCATTTATTTTGTATTCCTTCATACTTCATTCCTCTGTTAGGCCTATATCCTTTCAGTGTTTAGTAGTCAGGTTGCCATTTTTCTTATCATTTAAGATTTCTTTTCAATCTTTTCCAACTGCCATTAGTCTTTGAAGACCTTAATGAAGTACACAATGCCTTGGTCAACAAATCAGTAGACGGAATTTTGGAGGAGATGTTTACGGCAATAGAATACTTCGAACTACACTACGAAAATCCGTCGCTTTCTATCGTTCATTTTTATGAAGAGAAGCATGGATATGGAATCGCATTGAAGTCCCAGTATGTGGATGGTTTTGGAGAAGTCTGGAATTGCATGTCATTTGTCTCCTCATTCATCGCTAATGACAAATATGATTTCCTCAAGGGACACATTCACAGAGCTAAGGTGAGGAAATACAAATTTCAAAATTAATACATTTGCAATCTGCTAACTCAAAGTCATGCCATGAGGTATCGGAAGCAGTCCAATTGCACTCAATCACCCGATCACTCCATTCTAGCCTGTTCCAGGCTCCCAGATAGTCGGCAAAACGAAAACAACTACGTGTGAAAAGCGAGTCGACCCAAGCCCCTCTTCATTTTTCGCACTCATTTTTTTCTCTTTCCCGACTATCTGGGAGCCTTTTTGGAGTTCGAAAATAGAAAATGGAAAACTAATAGCATAAGAGAGATAGCGTCCAAAAAATGAACGTGGAATTCTTAAAAAGCGACGAAAAAGTACGGAGTGACGATCAAATAATCGCCGAATATTAAGAATAACCTTGCTTCATTTCGACTCGACTGAGGAAGAATGTAACAGGGAATGAATGCTATATCATCTACAAACTAAGAGAAACTTCTCATTAAGTTGTAGAGCATATTGCTTTCCTTTAAAAATAACAAACTTTCTACATATATTTATATATCGGAAACTGTTCCATCCCTCAAATTGCGACAGTACCGTAGTCACTTGACAAAGAACATGGTTTGCCAAACTCAAAAGCCGAAGGCGAAAGGATTATCGGTGAATATTCACCGGGACGAAGTCGAGGTGAATATTCATCGATAATCACATAGGCAGCCCAAGCTCGCGTCACTACAGACAGCCGTTGAGAATTTAAACGCGTTATAAGACTTCGTATGGGAAATCAAATACCGTCGATTATAAAGCCTAAAAAATGCTCAATTTAACTTTCATTCAATAAAGTGAATAACAATGACTCACCTCTGGTGTATTCTTTTGCCTTTTGGAGCTTATTACACCGTTTCGGGAATTCTGTGTTTTCAGTGTTTTCAATGTTCTAAGACGAAGTCAAGGCTGCACACTACGATTCCGACCGTTGTCAGCTCAGAGGCGGTTTGCGACTCGAAAATCCATCCCAGCCAAGTTTTTTTCACGCAAAGCTAAAGCCACATCATTTGCGAACCTCCGAGAATGTTTCGTCGTCAAAAAGCCCCACGCACTTGGCTGGAAAGGAGCATTTTCTGCTTCGATTTCCACGATAGCTGATGAATTTCGGAGCTTGGGTCCGAGGTCAAATTAACTCCACGCAATGAGGTACAGTCATTACACCACTTACCCCATCCCCACAGCAGCTTCTCGTAACCATGGAGCTGTTACGATAAGCCGCTGTGGGGATGGGGTAGGTGTTGTAATGACTTTACCTCATTGCGTGGAGTTAATTTGACCTCGGACCCAAGCTCCGTGTCCTCGTCGGTGATCATAAACAGTTAAATTCATCAGCTATCGTAGAAATCGAAGCAGAAATTGCTCCTTTCCAGCCAAGTGCGTGGGGTTTTTTGACGACGAAACATTCTCGGAGGTTCGCAAATGATGTGGCTTTAGCTTTGCGTGAAAAAAACTTGGCTGGGATGGATTTTCGAGTCGCAAACCGCCTCTGAGCTGACAACGGTCGGAATCGTAGTGTGCAGCCTTGACTTCGTCTTAGAACATTGAAAACACTGAAAACACAGAATTCCCGAAACGGTATAATAAGCTCCAAAGGCATTTTTATTCACTTTATTGAATGAAAGTTAAATTGAGCATTTTTTAGGCTTTATAATCGACGGTATTTGATTTCCCATACAAAGTCTTATAACGCGTTTAAATTCTCAACGGCTGTCTGTAGTGACGCGAGCTTGGGCTGCCTATGATAATCACTGAGCCTGAGGCGAATAATTGTTTTAGTATAAATACACAGGTGATTATTTCAAAAAAGAGAAAAAAAAAAACATTTCAACGCGAAATCATCTTCACTTACAGTGGCAAAACGACTACTGGCAGCCATTTTGTCCGTCGAGGTGATTATCGGCTGATAATCCGAGATAGCGAGCCAATGAGAGCGCGCGATTTTGTATAACCACCTGTGTATTTATACTAAAACTGGATTATTACTTCAAACAACCTCAAAGGGGTTGTTTGAAATAATTACAATGCGTAATTGAACAGAATGGCGAGCACGTGGTGGTATGAGCAGACGAAACTTCTAATCGCTTTATGGAGTGAAGATTTGGATTTGTCTTCTTGTATTCTCGTAAGCTATCCATGGTTCTCTACTCGCTTCAAGCACATGATGGCAGCCACGCGGTACACGGCGCCATTTTGTCTCACACTGCGAGGTTACCCTGCGTATTGTATTTGAATTTTCGCAGATGAGAACAGAACCATAATTGAATAAATTTGAATGGAGTATGATAACCTGATATATACTTCAGTTGATCATAATCAACGTTGAGTGTGAACACGGCTTAAGTGCGAAGTCTTTGTGTTGGTAATTAGTTCTACTTTAAATATGAATGAAAACTAATTTCCATAAGAAAAACTTAATCTCGCTTTGAAGAGGAGGCAGACATAAACTCGGAAATGGCCTATTTAAATTTCAGGGTTACTATAAGACAGACTTCTAGGTATAGCCGTTTTTTTTTCAAGCTGATCTCACAAAGTGAAATCAGTTGAAACAGGTATGATCGCATAATTAAATTTCATGTCAGACATCTAGTCCGCAGAATCTTCCAGTACCATAACAAAATGCTGATGAATTTTATAGAATCACTTTTACGGCAAATGCGAACGGCAAAACGTACCTTCATGTTCGCTTACTTTTTTTTGGTACGTAAGTAGATCAAACAGAAAAACAGAATACAACAAATAAAAGATGTCCACATTATTGCGCAAAGGCTGAGAGGCAGATAGCATTAGTTTAATTTTGAAAAACGGAGGGTCCTCAATAGATTTGGTGGGATACGGAATTTTGCTTTTTTTGCGGTGATACTCGGTATTTCAGCTGAAAACAGGGGCGGGAGGCGGGAATTTCAGCGAGTGGGAGCGGGATCTCGTGTTTTTATAGGGTTGGGATGCGAGATTGGCAAGGGAAACAGAGCGAGATACGGGATTTCAATTCTCCTCAGTTGCCCATTGCAAAAACCGCAAGCTGGCGGAAATGAACCTTTTGTGCGTAAAGCTGTGTCAGGTTTCATGTAATGAATAGCAACGGCTCAGTACCCTGTCAAACGTATCCATTATCGCTTACTCCACGTTAGTATCAGGCCGTATAAGGTCTTTGAGTCTTGTGATTTTTTGTGTTGGCCTCTGACATAAATGACATTTGTCCATTTCCGACATTTGCGTCTGTATTCTTGACTTCAGTGTCCTAAGTGGTCCTAAGTGGTCCTAAGTGGTTTGTTGTGGCCAGTAGTGGTGACAGTAATTTATCGAACGAACCGGGAAACGACATATCGACATTATAAATTGTACGTGTAAAAAAACAAAACAAAACAGTGAGACGTTTAAATAAGGAAATACATCTCAACACCAACTCTCTATTCGTTTCTGCCCAGTCACTAGTAAGACTCTTTCTGAATCTTGTAACTGGTGTTTTTATCGAATTGCTTCTGATTTTCTTTTTGTTTTTTTTTTCCTCCGACCGACTGCCCCAAAATCAGGAAACACAGGAAGAAAGGGTGTCCAAGGGCCTAATAAGAACTCAGCATCTCAACTTGGAAAGATGTCTGCGAAGCTAAGAAAAACATTATTAAAACGCTCAATGTAAAGGAATCCAGGCGGCCCTCGGATTCCAGATCCCAGCTCGTGGATTCCGGATCCTGAATAGAGGATCCCGGGTAATTAGTCGCTGATTCCGGATTCCAGACTCACGGGTTTCACAGAAATGGATCCTGGATTCCATCAAAAGCTCTAAAACTTGGATTCCATAGCCTCACAGTTGCCGAATTTAATCCGGATTCCTTCACATAGGGCGATCGTAAAGACGGGTTTCTTTTTGGCTTCGCGAGTAGATCGAATGTCTTCATCTGTTGAGCATAAAGCGAAGACAAACCTCTCCGTCCAGGGCCCGTTTCTCGAAAGCCTCATCTGTATCTTAAGAACAGAGTGATTTTAAGTCAATAAGCTTCGATATCTTGCATTTTGTTATCTTGAAAACATGTTAAAAGATCTTCCTACGATAACAAAAGGAGGGCAGTTTCGTAAATTGGTTTTTGGGCTCGAAAAGATATCGGGACTTTTCGAGCAACGGGCCTTAGGGCTTAAACCAAATTAAGACAGCACTGAACAAAAGTACTTCGCGCTCGATTCCTTAGCGTTTTGAGGTTCCTATCCCTGATACAACTTTCACTTTTTAATAATAAAACGGACGAGTTTGAGACCCAAAATTTAAGCTCATATACTAATTCTGAGATGCATATACCTAGATATATATACCTATATATATATATATATATATATATATATATATATATATATGTTGCGTTAGTAATTTAGATGGGTCGCAAATACAAAGCGGCGTATAACTTACGGAAACGGACCGTTTCCATGGTAAAATCCCAACCAAAAACCAGCCAAGCAAGGTGACAACACATCACGCATGCGCACAACCATTTCGTTCCGTTCATTGGCAGCCATGGAAAGCTGTTTCGGCCTTGTTAGGCCTCATCAGCGTGGCATTCTCAACTTTCACAAATCCCACAATGCACCTGTTCTTCCTCCCAAATTTGGCAGAGGCATCGTTTTCGATTTCTCTTGGGACATCTTCAAGTCTTAAGAGAAATCGAAAACACCGATTATGCAAAATTTGGGGGGCCAGAAGATGTGTTTTATGGGTTTGAGAACTGAGAATAGCCAACTTATTAGGCGGGGGTGATTCTCTTACCGCATTCGTTATGTGGGGATGCCACTTAATTGGGTGCCTAAAACACCAGTCTGGTATGTTGGTTATGCCATCCTGGTGAGACCTAATAAGGCCGAAACAGATGTCCATGGCTGCCATTGAACTCGGCGAAACGGTTGTGGGCATGCGTGACGTGCTGGCCACATCGGGTTGGTGTTATAGTGTGTCACTTTGCTTTACTTGTTGTTTTCAATAAGAGTGCTCCTTTTAGCCCTAGAACCGCTTGCCATATAACAATTTATCGCTCGGTTATTAGTAACAAAGTGAACAGCGCGGTTATGAACAGATAACCTTGGCAGCAAAAAACAAACTTGAAATAGTTCTCACGGTGCAAAG
>NC_090874.1:17848438-17855938 GCF_036669935.1 Montipora foliosa | reverse complement strand
CGAGTGATTGGCATGGAAACGCCTTTACGCTATCGTTGATTGGTTATACTTCCACATGTGAAATAGCTGTACGCCATTCTGATTGGCTGTATAGGCCTTTTTCACATGTGAAAATAAAGCGTATAGATTTGTACAAATGAGCTTTATGGACTAAAATTCTCATGTTATGTGTAATAAGTGCATACATCATTGACTTGTGCGCTTTAAATTGTGCCAACCTGGCTCGCAGTGCCAGTATCCAGCCAAGAAGAGTAAAGGACTAAAAACAAAAAAAGGACTCTGTCTGAGAACAGATTTAATTTCTTAATGGACTTACCACTTCAATGGATGCATCACTGTGTTCTGATGCCACATGTTCCTGAAGTGCTGATTCTGTAAAACCCATTTTTCCACAGTATACGTACGGACACGTAAAGGACTGAGGCTGATCTGCGGTATACGCTTCACCCCCATAATAAATTTTTTTTACGTTCAAATTCACTACGTTCAAACGAACGTAAATCATTTTCATCTTATAGATCCATAAAACAAACTGAACCACAGGTATGGGAGGATCGCAAGCGAACCCAAAACATAACTTTTAATGGACATAGTATACAAGAAGTATTCAATTTCAACAAGCGGAACTTAGCATTACAAACCTGGGCTAAGCGACACACTTTAACGGCTAAAGTCGGCCTCTTTAACATACATATCTTTTGCCACATCAGTTTTCCATCGGCCGTGCAATTTCAATAATATCTCGGAAACAACTTTGGAATCGTCGTTTATCACGACTGAAGTAATCCCATAGCCACCCGATCGTAAACTATGCAGACTATAGACCTTTGGATCGCCTCCCAGGACGCCGAGAGCTTCCTTGAACATTTCCCGGCGCCTCGAATAAGAAAGTCTCGAAGAACGCATCATATAGATCGTTTTCACTGTCACGCAATAAAAAAATAAATCGAAAACCATCCAGTGGAAAAAGTCAAGAATTCGTGATGTTGTAGAAGATAAATGAAGAAGACACTTCTCCAAGTTTTAGGCCTGTGCGTTTCCCCAAACTTCAGATATTCATCGAAATGTTTCGCAGAAATTTACAGAGCCCAGTATGAAAACGCCATGTTGGTGCACATCTGTGGTGCACCAATATGGCGGCCGGAAAATAGTGTCAACATCTGTTACTTACTTTGGCTATCTAGGCGAGTGATCATCTGTACTGAACAGACAGCTATTTACCTAAGCACTTTTCCTAATGCTTTAAATTCTAAAAAGGCTCAAAACCATGAGATAAATATATATTTCTCAATAAACTCGATCGTCGCCTCGTGTCACGCACCGCTATAACTCAGAAATTCAAAATGCTCTGGTTTCCAAACGAAGCACGCTATTGAGCTTTAAAATTGCAAATGGATACAAATTTACCGCCTCTTATGCCTGATGAGGATAAAAACTTTCGTGGCTCTTTAGTTTTGGATTTTAGAAAATGATGACGTCACGTGAAAACGATCTATATCCCGACTTGGTCTTACTTAAAGGACTGAACAACGGAAGATCGCTCGTTGGAGTCAACTTTGCTTCACGCATATATCTAAGCAAAATAGAGAATTTACAATAATAGGAAAGGGTTTTTGCAAAGTACACAAAATTTCCTTCTCTGTAAACGTTCGTTTTACTATGGGGAACAAATTTTTATGTGATCTTCAAGAAAAACTATGTGCTTACATAAAATATTACTAAGCTCACTACAGCGGAAGAAACCCGCAAAACCTAAAGTACACAACTCAGCAATTCTCAAATCTTTCAACGAAGCACCTTCAGAGGCGAATTTGTTAATTATTTTCTTGATGAGCTCCGTGCTGATCGGGTCCTTCTTCAAAATGGGGTTGCCTTCCCTCCTCTTTGCCGACTCGATAACATTCTTGGCACACTCGTCATCAAGCGGATTTGGGCCGTTAATAGGAACAAACGAGAGGAACCATTTCAGGGCGGCATGCACCATGACCAGAACCGAGTGTGACTTGTGTTGGTGGTCGAAGAGCTGGAATAAATAAAGAGTCACTACAGCAGGGAAAAAGGGATGACTGTCAGCAACATAGTTCTGCCCGCACCATGCAAGAAATTTTCTTATACTACTTGGCGGTTGAATCAGCTCTGGATTTTACTAACATCTTGACAAAAACACACCTATCGACCATGACCTGAGCGGGAGCTAACTTCCAAGGCCTGGCAGCGAAGACAATCTGGAAGAAACAGAAAAAATCTCGTCCTCTCAAAAGAAATGAACAGATAAACGCTTTTCTCTCTCTTTTCTCTTTCTTTTTTCTTTTTCTTTATTTTCTTTCCTTCTTTTTTTTTTTCTTTTACACTGCAACAATCAACAATCTCTCTCTCTTATTTCTTCTCCTCTCCCTCTGTGTTACTTTTTGCCTTTGTTCTTTCTTTTTTTTTTTTTTTTTTTCTCTTTTTTTTTTTTTTGCTTATCCTTTTATTATTCTCCTCCACTTCTCTTTACTTTTACCTTCTTCGATTTCTTACCCTTTTTTAATCTCCATACGTTCAAGCTTTATCCCTCAAACAAGCTAGTCTCAATATCATTGTAAGGACACCATATCCACGAATTACTTCGTCTCTCAACTTTCATGGTTTACCCACGACCTGCTTTCATACCTGGTTTATCAGCTCTATTTCACGTACTTTCCTCCATTTTTTTTTTTTTTTTTGTTGTTTTTTTTGTTTTCCTCATGTACATACACCAGCCTTCACATCATGCGTAGCTACTTCACCTTCGAAATATGTAATTCTCTTTTTCTCTTGAACGAAAATCAAACCTGATGCCTGCAACTTGCCCACGGAAACATTTCGATCCCAAAAGGGAATTTGTGCTCCTGCCATACATGAGAGCACGGTAACCAACTTCCAGAACGTAACCTTGCAAAGCAGCAGTATAAGTACAGGCGATTAAAGGCCAAAAACTAGAAGATGGTCAAAACGGGATCACCAGTGTTAACAAAGCCCTTTGAACTTTTAGGTAATGTAGGACTCTAGCGATAAGCACTACTGGCGGAACCACAAGGCAGTTCTCTGATTCCAAGCTCTGAACGAAAAAAGGAACACCGGCACTTCCAGGATTCCAGAATCTCTAGAAGAAATTTTTCACTTTGGCGTTGTAAAATCAACCGAATGGGGTCTCCAGGCTTCTTCTAAAGTGGCGAAGAAGCTCTCAATTAGCTGCCAGTCGTCAACGTCGATAAGGCGACTAATAAAGTCCGCCCTCTCGTTCTCAGTTCTGGGTATCCATTGAATCTCCAGCTTAATCTTGCTCCTTAGGTAGGCTCCGAATTTTACATGGGAGCACAGAACTAAAAGACTCAATTGCAAAATTTATGGCAGGGAGTTCCCTCCAAGTCGAACTTCTGGAGGCCTTGCTGGAATCCCAAAGCTTATGACAAACGCGTTGCGAATCAAGAGAGATAACTGCGCCACAACTGCGCCACAACTAGTTCGACTGGCTTCAGAAAAGCCAAACACGTGAGGCTTTCTGTGCAAAAAACAAAACCTGGATTTGACAAAATCAATATTTTCCTTCCAGAAAATAATTTCATCCTTCGTGTATTGATCCAGTTCTAAAAGGGCATCTCAATAAGGTGCGCACGCGGAAGACATAGAACAATGTCGCGTCATAATACAACTTACATTCCCTACCACGGGACTTGTAGAAACTATCTGCCCAGTAAACGAGGCTAGGCATCCAGCAGAAATCACAAACTCACAATCCATGATGGAACAAGGTGTTGAAACTATTCTCGCAACTCTTCTCTCACTGATTTCAATAGTACCACTATCACTGCCATATAATAACTAACTAGAGAATACTTTGGCAAGGCTCCCAAACAGACGTATCATCGTTAGACACAAAACCTGCACTAAGCAAGTCATCTTTAATCGTTATGCTGAGGGAAGCGCATGCGTCACGCGTACTGGCTATACCCCAACCATCATCCAAGAAAAGAGCAATGCGTGCCCCGTGTAACCTCCAGTGCTTCTCAAGTGGTTTCAGAACTTTAGTGAAAATATGTGGAGCGGAGGAAAGCCCAAAGGGCAAGACTGTAAATCGGTAGAATTGCGGTCTCCTAGAAACGGGGTCAACCCACGAAAAAACCTAGGTAACACTGGTGATCGGTTGCAACCTCTTTATGATGATAACCGCTTTTAAGATCGAATGTGAACATGTAAGCCCCCGACTCAAAATATGAAATGGCCACTTTCCAATCCTCGTATTTTATACGTTTTTTCTGCAAATGCCTGTTCACGTATCTCAAGTCCAAAATTAGCCCATTTTTACCGTTGGCCTGCACAGATACAGAAAGAGGGTTGACGACATACGGGGGTACGGCACACCGAATAACGCGGCCAGACTGAAAAGGCACTTTTAACGCACTCTCAACAAATTCTGCATGCTCTAGCGCTGATCTATTGTTCTTAAAAGCTGCGGGTTTCGGAAAAGCAAAGAAAGGTAACTTATAACCCTCTTCTATGACGCTCAAAATGAAAGGAGATGCACCGAAGACCCTCCAGAAGTGCAAATTCTTACGCAAATTTCCTTTAACCTGTACCTCAAACTAGCTACTATCGTCAAATTCGCACGCGTCATTATCTCGCAGTACCTGAACTAAGTCTTCGTAACCTTCAGAAGAGGACTGACTCATTGTACTGGATTTTATCCGGTGTGGCATTTGTAGGTAAATCCAGGCACGTCGGCCATGCTGGCATTATTGGATCCGCCACCACCTTGGCTGAGCCATGCATAACAGCAATCCCTTGCCCAGTGGCCGAGTCTGTGGCACCGGAAGCACTTGCTCTGATCGAAGTTAGA
This sequence comes from Montipora foliosa, assembly GCF_036669935.1. Lineage (NCBI taxonomy): Eukaryota > Metazoa > Cnidaria > Anthozoa > Scleractinia > Acroporidae > Montipora > Montipora foliosa. The sequence continues at coordinate 17,851,080 of NC_090874.1, read as the reverse complement.
CTCTCTACGGCCTGAAACGGAGACAAAGCAGTATCAGAAAATTAAGGACAAATAAATAGGGTGGGAGGGTGGGAGGGCGAGTGGCACGCATACGAGGAGCAACTGTCGCTGTTCTCCATAGTAAATTTATACAAGAAAAGACTGAAGTTCTGGGTCGCTAGCGTGAATGGAAAGTGGCGCGAACAACCAACCTTAAAAACCCTTGCATAAACAATAGAAACTCCAACGTGTAAATAGGCGCTAACGACCTTGCAATACAGTTTCCCAAGGGACCGCAGTGCACAAAAAAAGATATCAACCATATGAAAATATATTTACGTTCTAATTCACTACGTTCAAACGAACGTAAATCATTTTCATCTTATAGATCCATAAAACAAACTGAACCACAGGTATGGGAGGATCGCAAGCGAACCCAAAACACAATGAATGCTCACAAAGAAAACTGCTGGTCAATGCTTAAACCAAATCTTTCCGCGAAAAGCTGCCGATCTTAGCTGGATAAGGTGCTCCTAAAACGTTTCGAGTAATCGCTTCGGTGGCCGCTTGTCGACCAACAGTTTCTCTGGCTCTTCTTAACCGCTTATCGTCCTCTGACCACGACGCCAAATCATCCGACATGTACTCATCTGCCACCTTCCAGCCATCAACACATTTATCCGCGATCCTGGTAAGCTTTCGCCGTTTTAGAATTAATTCCTTTCCTTCTTTTATCAACTCGCTCACCGCAACATTGGAACCATCAGCCTCCTCTCTAATTCTGTCAAGGACAGAATCAAGCTTGGCGTTGTGCTCAAACTGCTTTTGGTTTCCCTTGAATCGGAGTCGACCGACTTGCTTGTCAGGCCCTGATTTACCCTCCATCTGTTTGCCTTTTTCTTCAAGTTTGACCTCTAAGGACCTCTTGAACATATTGAACACATTTTGCACAAGCGGCGACTCTGCCATGCGTGACTGCGTTTGGTTTGACCTTCTGGAGGTTTCCGCGATCGATGGGTTAAGATTAAACGCAGATTGGCTGGTACCAGCAACTGGCCGATAGCGTAGATAGTCCTTCTCGGCCGAGCAACTGTCGCTGTTCTCCATAGTAAATCTCTACAAGAAAAGACTGAAGTTCTGGGTCGCTAGCGTGAATGGAAAGTGGCGCGAACAACCAACCTTAAAAACCCTTGCATAAACAATAGAAACTCCAACGTGTAAATAGGCGCTAACGACCTTGCAATACAGTTTCCCAAGAGACCGCAGTGCACAAAAAAGATATCAACCATATGAAAATATATTGTTTGACAGCCGTTTTTGGACATTGTTGTACAACATTCCAACAAATTTATGCACCATTCCAAATTTTACATGATGCACAAGGTAAATAACCAGTGGAGAATGGTTTGATAGGTCAATAACCATCTATGGCATTACAAGCCAGTCATTAGCAACTGGTTAAACCAAGATTTCTGTCATTACAGCTGTTCATTTTTATTCTCACAGCTTTAAGATATCCAAGCTGGTGACACAATCACACTGGACGAAAAAATGGATTTACTCGAGTTTGCGAATTGAGCAAATGTGTGGCAAATTTAGGGCTCTAAATTTGCTTTAACTTTGGTTTGACAGGTAAAGTCTGCGCAGACTTGGATGATTGTTTTGTATGAATTTGTGTGCAAATGTTAAGGAAATGTGATTATTTGCTTGGCATTTGCGTGCTATGCAAATATTTAATGTTTCCACAGATTTGCTCAAATTTGCTTCACCGCAAAGATAGCAGTGTGACCTCAACCGCAAAAAGCAAGCAAATATGTCGCAAAACCAATAATTTGCATTATTGTTTGAACTGATTTTCAAAGGATCCAAATACGTACATTTGCATTTTATTTACTCTCTTTTGCAATGGGAGCAAAAAGGAATGAATTGCCGGAATATGACTTTGTTGTAAATTTACAAATTTCCTTGCTATAAATATTAATATTTACCTGGGAGCAAATATGGTGATTTACATCATCTTCGTTTTGTTGTCATAGGCAATGTGCATATGATATTTGTTACACATTTTACTGCTGTGGCAAAGTTTCAATCTTTACATAACCGTTATATTATTGAACGAAAACTGCACTGGTATTCGGAAGCTTTTGAGTTCCATCAGCGGCAACGTCCTACAACGAAACCAACCAATGGTAAACAAAATGCTTGGGCCTTCGGAGGGGCGACCAAAATGGCGGACAAAGCGTGCAAGGGTGCTTACCATCTAGACAAAAAATGCGGAAATTTCGGTTTGAGGTCAAATGGAAACGCAAGTTTCCGGAAAATCTTTTCGGAAATTGTGGACAACCTTCAGAGGTAGTCCTCATGTTCCGTTGTGAATGGAATTCGCGAAATGCCCTTACCATTTGCGACAATGCTTCCGTTTCCAGGCCCTTTCTCACAAGATCGCCATTCTCATCCCGTTGGTCATTTTAAATTCGGAAAATCGCTTACCTTTCCATCAGGATTATTTGGCTAAATGGTAAGCACCCCAATTGTCCGCCATTTTGAATCACCTCGCCGCAAGACCCTGGAAACGAAGTTTTGTGACGATACAATCGGTTATCGACGGTTTGAAATTCGCGCGGGCGATGTGCTCTTTCCTCTTTCTTTCTGTTTTCGGACGA
>NC_090874.1:17808438-17818438 GCF_036669935.1 Montipora foliosa | reverse complement strand
CCCAGAGAAAAAAATAAGAACTTCCTTGTTTTGAATAGTACAGGTCTATGGACCCATCGAAAAAAACAGACTCTTTCAAATAAAGATGAAAAGGATAGGTTAATGAACTCACACGATAAAGAGCAACTTCTCTCAAATAGATTCTTGTAACACCTATATACCTTTTTTTGTGGTGTAAGTTATTATTATTATTATTATTATTATTATTATTAAACTGTCAACAAAAGTACAAATAACGTGGCAGCGCATGAGTATAGGCTACTTAGAGCCTCTTGTTCTTAATATTCGGCGATTATTTGATCGTCACTTCGTACTTCGTACTTTTTCGTCGCTTTTTAAGAATTCCACGTTCATTTTGCGGACGCTATCTCTCTTATGCTACTAGTTTTCCATTCCTATTAGGCTTATTTTTCATTCACAAAAAATCGATGCCATTACATGAAAATCTCCAGGAGGACCACCTTCTCTCTACTACCCCCTGAAACCTTCCAAAGATAGGCCCATAACGACTCTGAGACAAACGAGTTGAACTTAGCATGGGACGTACAGGAAAAATGTTTGGATTGGAGTTAGCCTGTTCCAGGTTCCCAGAGAGTCGGGAAAGAGAAAAAATGCGTGCGAAAAATGAATAGGGGCTTGGGTCGACTCGCTTTTCACACGTAGTTGTTTTCGTTTTGCCGAATATCTGGAAGCCTGGAACAGACTAGGATGGAGTGATCGAGTGAGTGAGTGCAATCGGACTGCTTCAGATACCTCATAGCATGACTTTGAGTTAGCAGATTGCAAATGTATTAATTTTGAAATTTTTATTTCCTCACCTTAGCTCTGTGAATGTGTCCCTTGAGGAAATCATAGTTGTCATTAGCGATGAATGAGGTGACAAATGACATGCAATTCCAGACGTCTCTAAAACCTTCCTTAGCAAACTGGGACTTGATTGCGATTCCATATCCATGCTTCTCTTCATAAAAATGAACGACAGAAAGCGATGGATTTTCGTAGTGTAGTTCGAAGTATTCTGTTGCCGTAAACAACTCCTCCAAAATTGCGTCTACTGATTTGTTGACCAAGGCATTGTGTACTTCATCAAGGTCTTCGAAGACTAATGGCAGTTGGAAAAGATTCAAAAGAAATCTTAAATGATAAGAAAAATGGCAACCTGACTAATAAACACTGAAAGGATATAGGACTAACAGAGGAATGAAGTACGAAGGAATACAAAATAAATGGTGGTTCAAACGGATGACTGAAAAAACGAAATAACTCAAGGCTCAATGAATAAAAACCTTTTACGTTGGCGCCAAGGTTTACTGCTTTCTGAAGAGCAATGCCATCTTTTACCACTCCGACCTGCGAATGAAATAAAAGAATTTAGCAGACTGCAGACACTCCCTTGTCTGTCAGTAGAGTTTCGCACTTTTTTATTGCAGTGTATTCTTGGTTTGACTTTTGACAAAAATGCAGTAGCCCGGTTCCGAAATTCAGCAGGGAACTGGGACGAGTTTCAAATTTTAACTAATCGATAAACTGACACTACCACATGAAAGATCACATTGAGATTGGTCATTTGGCCAAGTATGGTACTTTTAGGGTGAACAGAAACCAAGTTATGGACCTTGAAACATGGTTCAAAATCCATACAGGCGTCTCTAATTTTGATACAGCGTCCCACAAAACCATATAAACTCTTATATTTTTTATGATTTCCGTGATACTCTTTAAAATGGGCAAACATAGCGATTTTTATCGCAGCTTCTTTCAAAGTGTAGGTACATGACGGGATTTTACAGTTGTCACTAAACTGCTAAAAGAAATATTTCAAGGGTTATAACTTGGTTCACCCATAAAGCATCATACTTGGTCAAATGACCAATCTTAACATGATCTTTCATGTGGTGGTGGTGGTGTCAGTTCATCAATTAGTTAAAATTTGTTCCCAGTTCCCTGCTGAATTTCGGAACGGCCAAGTTGTTGTGTAGGAGCTGACAAATATGGCTGCGGTGGCGTCTTGTGAAAACCGAAAATAGAAGATGAACATGAAGCAACCTGTCTTTCGCCCAATTTAGGAATTCCGCGCTGAAAATTTGACTCCAAACATTCGTCTGCATCTCACTGCAAGTTTAGTTTCGCACGGACATTTTCCCTCGAGCGCTTGTGTTTCCTTTTCTTGTTTATTTTTTTACTTTCCGTTTGTGATTTTTTGTTTGCTTTTTCTCTGGCTGGAAGGATTGAGCGTAAAAAGGTCTGCTAGTGGAATAAAAGCAAGGAAGATTTCCGCATGACATATTTCTGCTGTTACTAAACAATGCTCTCGTTCATATTTGTACCTTCCTCTCAGAAAGAACTCCATAGTAATCCACTGTTACGTTTGTGAAAGCGCTGGACAGCGTGGCAGTCAGCATTGAACAAAGAGTGATCCCAATCATTATCCATATTACAGAGAAAAACCGCGCCATCAGTGTCTTCGGAGTCTTGTCGCCATATCTGTAAGAGCAACCTGAATTATTTCTACAGTGAGAAAGACCTTCTCACAAGATTTCTCCCCCTCTAACCTTACCCACTGCTTCAAGAAATCGGCTGGTAACGTATTGGCCTCAACTAAAGAGAGATTCCATCTCAAAACAATCAGGTCTGGAGGGCTGCAATCAGTGACACATTGTTGGTAAACTGATGGAATTAATCGAGCATCCCTCCCTGTCCCACCTTTCATTGTTGTTTAGAAACTAGAACGTACTAGTTTGGGTGCATTGCGCTATCCAACATTGCACGGTGTGGGTGTTCCAACGACTTATAACTTTGATTGTGGAAGACTATTTTGCCTGGGAAATTAGAATCTGGTTTTTCGGAACTCTCGATCATTTTTAATTGAAATGAATACCATTAATTTCCTTCTTCTCAGCAAGTCAACGAAAACATCTAGAGATCTACCATGTACGTCAAAGTCTACAGTGATTTCTGGGAAAAAAGACATATTTTGACCCCGCCAGCGGTCAGCGAGCAAGATCAGTGTTTTGCGCATGACCCAGAGACTCAGTTTGATTATCTTTTACTATTTCTGAGTGGCTTTGCTCTCTTTTCTTCGCAAATATTTCTTTTAATTACTTTACAATTTCTGTTGTATCAATAGCACAAAAAAGATTGTTGTTGCTGTTGTTGCCTTACCCAACGGTTGACATGGTAACGAAGGCCCACCAGAAACCGTCGAAAATTCCAAAATAAAATGGACTACCAAACTCTTTGGAGTTTTTCTTGGTTTCCTGCGTAAACAATTTTAAAAGGAATATATAGTAACTGTCTTAGCTTTGAGTTACTGCCCTTGTCTCGAGAAAATGCTTCAATAAAACAATTTTAATTATTTATTAACAATGTTTTGGCGACTTGTAAAAGTTTCTTCTCTTAAGAGGCAGGGGCGATCATCATCCAAAACCCTCGACACCAACCTTACGTTATCTGCGAAAACGTTAACAGAACTTAAGCTAGCTCTAACCCCTGAATTAAATAACCTTAGCAGTTGGCTGAAAGCTAACAAGCTCAGTCTAAATGTTGCTAAAACTGAGCTAATGATTATTGGATCAAGACAAAGGCTATCTGCCCAATGTGGCGATGTAGTAATCAGAATTGATGACCAAATTATCAAGAGAGTCGTTCATACCAAATCCTTGGGTCTTACCATAGGTGCTCACCCCTCTTGGGGTAAACACGTTGAAGAGATTTGCAAGAAAGTCTCTTCAGCTATAGGCGCCCTAAAACGTGTGCGGCCGTTTATATCCACACGGCAATCATGTAAAGCAGTTGTAATTAGTTTTAGTTTTTAACTTAAGCTTAACTGATGATTTTCCGTGTTTAAATAAAGATTTACATACATACATACATTGTCCACAGGTTGAATTATATAGTAGAAACCTCTAAACCGGACACCATTGGGACCGTAGGAAATGGCCGGTTTAGAGGGTGTGCTGAGGGTAAAACCCATAAGCAATTTTATGCCGCATATTGTATTGTCTGACTGTACATACCAGTGCATGGTACATACTAGAGCACATCAAAAAAGGAACAGAAAACATGGATCACAAGAAAGCGTTTCAACGTCGTTTTATTTAATTTACAAAAATATTCAGTGTTATACACTGTTATTAAAATCAATATTTCACCCCATTTCTCATTCAATACCATTCTTCTCGTCACACACTCTATATAGGAGGACAGGCGCCGTAGGGTTCTTAGAACCAAAAAATGGCTTTTTGAACCTTACGGTGCCCGCTCACTCTTCGAGCTAACATGAATGCACCAATTAGAGACGCTTTTGATTGTTCTTCACGAAAACCAATGAAAGGGCACTTTGTTTCAGGGTTCCCCAGTGCTCTTCTCTCCCTCAGTCAAGAGAAGAGCTCTGGGGTCGAGATTGATTTAAGCGAGAGTTAGAGATCATCGCAGTTCGTCGAGCTACTTCAACAGTAGCGAAGAAAAACAGAAATCTCCCCAGGCTTGAACGGGATTTGAACACACAGCCCTGTCAATTAAGCTACCAAGCTAACTGGCCGGAGGTTGGTCACTTATGAATTCGAGTTATATCCCGTAAGAGCCGGTGAACCAATGAATACCAAAGAATCATGCGATGAATCTCAGCTGTCATACATCTTATTCCAAAATGGCCACCATTTTGTATTCATTTGTTTGATAGGAAATTGGCCCTTTTGGCCTCATTAAGATTAAATGTTCTTTTAAATTTACTTTTCAAAGCGAGGTCAAAAGGGATAATTTGCAGGGAAATGGCGGCCATTTTGAAATAAGGTGTATGTTTTTTCAATTTCCGCAGTTCAGATACATGATCATTTCATATATATTCCGTGTCATTCATAAGCTTGAATAACATCAGAAAAGTTTTGGCCAAAAAATAGCAATTAATGAATGTTCATGCACGGTATACAAATGCCCTATTTCTAAAAGTTACTTGTACTTGAAAGTAGCCGCGTCATAATAACACAAAATTGCCGCGCCGTTTTTAATCGAGCTGATCTGTATTCATTCTTTGCCTATGAGGACTTAGTAGTCAAGTAAATATAATCTGAAATAAACGTATATATTTTAAGTGCGGGTTATAGATGAAAGGATCACTTCTCCCTCAGAGTTTCATATATAACCCGCGTTTCCAATATTTAACAATTATTCCATGAGCGAGCATTGGATATCAGATAGTACATAGCTAATGAGACGCCTAGCGCCGAGTTGGCTATAACCAACTTCATATGGAACAAGCGCGAATGGAATAATTGTCTTATTTACACTTGGAAATTAAAACCAAATTTTATTGGATTATTCTATTTTGATTTTACAAGAGACCGCAATCAGTTTCCATACTATATCATACGTTTACCGCATAGAATTCCAATTCTAATTCCAATTCCAATTCTTGCATGGAACAAAACAGGTGTATTGTGATGTTCAAAAGGAATAATTTAATGTTTGTTTTATGGCACAGGCATACGTCATGAAAAGGCACTGACTACAAAATATTCCTCGGGTGCGTGATTTTGAAGAGACAATCGGGATTTTAAGCACGCAATGTGTTTGAGCTGCGGACGGTAACCGGAAATGAACATTTCGCACGCCAGGACAGTAGCGTCTTCCAGATTTTTAGCCTAATCATCTCTAATGGAGGAAAGGTACTTAGCAATATAAAGGTGGTGGCTCACTTCCGGTTGCCGTCCGCGGCTCAAAAACGTCGCATGCTCGAACTCCGCAAATTGTTTAACGTCGCTCTTAAAGTGCCCCTGTGATAAAAAAAAAATCTCTTCCTTTTTTTCCTCAGATTTTGAAAGTGTGTTTGGCTAACAACTGACTGGCAAAATTTTGAGCTTTGATTTTCGTCCAAAGACCGTTTACTTGAGCGTGAGTTTTCTATTTCGCGGTCCTCCATTACTCACGTTCAAAACTGACCGATTGGGCCTCAGAGGGTTGGATCCAGGGAAAAGTGACGTCAAAGGCTTACTAGCTTAAATTTTCAGCGTGTGAATGCAGCTTATTATATATGCAAAAGCGAGTTTAAAAGTCTGAAAGCCCAAAACTCCCATGCTGCACATTAATTCTGCGGCGTACACACCCATTGCATTCTTAAACTAGTGAGCCTTCGACGTCATTTTCTCCTCGATCCAGCTCTCTCAAAAACTTAAATTTAGTAATGGAGGACCATTAAATAGGAAAATTCCAGTTAAAATAAACAGGTGTCTTTTTTAAATCAAGGCTTAAAACGTTTATCGCTTAATGTTCAGTTAAGTTACAGCTTTGAAATCCGATGAAAAATAAGAATTGATATTTCTTCACAGGGGCACTTTAAAGAAAAAAAGAAAGAAAGAAAGCTCCACTTTAGGAGTCTGTACACTGTTTCGATGGTGATTGAAACCAAGGTTGTGATTGGTTGATTTACACTACAACTTTGAATGTGATTGGCTTTTTAAACTGTCCGATAACAACTTGACAAGTGAATTAGTGGAACTGACGAGACGCAGCGGGGTCTGTTTGGAAGTATCTTCATGGAATGCGGGGTTGTCCCCGCATTCCTTTCATACTTGAAATTCGGTACAGTGGTGAATTAACACTTTGAAAGCCCAAGGCGTTAAAGTCTGCCTTCAAGCTGTCAGCAAATATCTTGTTACTGAAATTGGTTAACGTTTATTTTACTCAGAAGACACATATGAGAATTAAAACTTTAACAATGGAAGATAACAGAGCTATTCTGTACGGTGCAAGTGGCTATTACACGTTAATTGAAAATGACTTTCGTACCACGTTCAGACGTGACTCAGGATCTTTATTGTAGCGACTCATCTAGCTGTTGATTTTCGGGTTTTATATTTTTTGTCCAAAAAATGAGTTTACAGAGCAACAACAAAGGGTTGACATTTGAGAAAAGCTGCGAGGTAATAAAAAGTATGCTAATACTAACACACTTACTTTTAATATGGGAAACAAGCTTAAGCGTGTATCCCAAGGGTAAAATGTCACCTTTTGTGCTTTGCCTTTCGCCTTTGTTTAACTCAGATGCCAGAGAGGGGAACTTTGAAGGGTCTTTCTCTTCCAAAAGGAATCTAAGACAATTTTGTGCTTCTGTCTAAAAGTCATGGAGTATCTAATCTCTGTTACCACTCTCAACAAGTCTCTATGCCATCAGGCAAACGTCTTGGTCTGACTTGAGTGAAATTCTCAACTGTGGATCTCGATTTGACAAGGCCAAATCGAGAAGCAACATTTTATTAATGCTCTTCGTTACCTTTGTAGTTTTAATCGCCAGTACATACAATCATTACTTTTCCCGTCAATTATTTATTTCGACGCAGCTAAACCACGCTTTCATTTTTAATTACTCGGTCAGTCTAAGGGCGCCTTCCTTTTGTCAGACCTGACCGGCCAGACCTGTCATTTTGCAAAGAAAATGCAACAATTTGAAGGAAGACTTGCACGATAATCCCTCACATTCTTATGGAAAAGAATATATCATCTTCGAGGTTTGTTAATTTGAAGGCTTTGTAGAGTTATTCCTCCCAAATGCCCGGTCTGGCCGGTAAGTTCTGTCAAATGGAAAGCGCCCTAAGTGCCACGTTTTCAGAAAATGCAAGAGATTATAATCTCTTGAAAATTACATTAGAAAGTACAATCCGTAAAAAATATTTTTTATTTCTCGCTGTTTTTAGATTTAAACTCAAGGAGCTACACCAATGCTTAAATTAATGAATTAATTATATGAAGCTAAACCACGTCTTCGTCGATCTTTAATTTTTCTCGGTAACATTAATAAATCGAACGTGATTCAGCGTTGTCTGTACTCCTATCGACAACGATATTCATCACAGTGGTCACAATGTTGACCTGTGATGACAAATACCGTTTTCGATAAGAGTAGAGACACCTCTGAATCACATTCTATTTGTTTTTTACCACAATATACAGGGAGTAAGGCATGTTCGAGTCTGGATTCGAGTTTATTCATTCAACGTCAAAGTGAATGTTTATTTCAAAGCGTGCCCAAGATCAGACAAAGAAAGAGCCAACGTTGTCAAAAACTTTCTCGCAATCAGATGGCGAGATTACTGGTATTTGTTGTATTGTTTTAAATTTCTCGCTATTTTGTAACACTGCTTCAAAAGTTACATTATAAAAAAAGCATTTCTTTGGGTGTCTTGAAAACCAAGACCTAAAACCCTAAGATCCCGAAAACTCGAAAAAACTAACCCAAAACCCTCAATTTGGCTAACCCTAGGCCTAAAGTTGGTTTTTAGACCTAGCGTGTCACAGGGCCAATATATACATCCGACGGGAAAAGAAGATGTCCGGCCACACGTGGAGCGTGGTTACTCAGTTAAATGTGGCGGATCGCCCAGCTTTCACTTTGAAACAAGTTGAAGCGAATGAAGGACTTGAACTTCGCTTGAGGTAACTCAAAAAAACACTTTTAGGCCTAGGTTAGCCAACTTGAGGGTTTTGCCTCTGATTCACATTCCAGCGCGAAAACTCTCGCTGTATACAATGCACGTTTAATTCCGCCTTTCCTCTTTTCATCAATCCTGAATAAGTCCGACCAGCAACTAAATAAATCCTCCAAATTGTGTACCTCCCCTCAATTTTGTTTCCGCCATCTTGGCCTACTCAGTGATCAGCCGCTGACCAGTACCGTTACGAAGGGCACTTCCCCTAGTTGCACGTGAATATGGAGGACGATGTTGAGTGTTCATTTGCATTTGTAATCCACCTAGTTCACGAGTTTTGTTTCTAATCGCATAGCTTTGGACAATTTTTGACTTCAGTGTAGCACAGCGCTTCGAAATACGAGAAAAAGCCACGAGAAACGTCACGAGAAACCAAACCATGTACAGCGGTTCTACAATTTCGTAAAACGGCGGTGGTACTGGTCAGCGGAAAAATGGCGGAAAGCTTTGGACTTCTTTGACTACACAGTACAGTCAACTTTGTTGGGGAAAAGGTGCTGTTTCTCGCAGATAATGAAAACTCGGAAATTAATTAAGACTATGTGTACACAGGGGAACACTCTTTTTCGAGTTGGATGATAAATAGAAGGTAATTCAATATCGTGCGATCGAAACTATCAGTTGTTCGTTTATTTTATTTTATTTTGTTATTTTCGATCCTTTTCCACCTTTTTTCCTTGGTCCAGAAGGGGGTCCAGAAGGGGGGTCCAGAAAGGGGGTCCACGTTTTGTCTACACCCATTCAAAATCAGTGCTACCAAAAGCTGTTCTCTATTTGATGCAGTACACTTGAGCAAAAAGCCTTGAAGGATATTAGTAACTTTAATCAATATTTCAGACATTATCATTAGCAACCAAGCTGTTACATTAGGATAGGACTATTTAAAGTCAATAGTTGCACACTCCGACGATACGTCTGGATGCCACTGTCACCCTCATTAGTAACCAAGCTTTCACAATAGGACAAGAATGTTAAAAGTCAACAGTTGCACACTCCGACGATTCGTCTGGATGCCACTGTCAACCTTATTAGTACCCAAGCTTTTACAATAAGACAAAAATGTTTAAAGTAAATAGTTGCACACTCTGACGATACGTCTGGATGCCACTGTCAACCTCATTATTAACTAAGCTTTTACAAAAGGACAAGAATGTTAAAAGTCAACAGTTGCACACTCCGACGATACGTCTGGATGCCACTGTCAACCTCATTCTCCATTTTCACATGTCCCATAATCCTTTAGTCCTTGGGGGCAAGAGGAACAGCTGACGGTGTAAACAAATATGGTGGCGTGTCGAGTAAACTACGATTTATCGAAATTTCATACGTATTCGAATGTTTCAAAGCTCGGAAAGGTGGATTTGAAACGATTAGCATCTCAGTTAAATTGCTTTTTAACAACTTTGGGGAAAAAAGCTTTGGTAAGCATTGTTTGCAACGAGCTGAACATCTCAACTTGTGGCAACAATTTGACTGGGAAAAAGCGAAGTTGTAATGAGATCGCCGACGAGGAAACAGCG
>NC_090874.1:17785938-17803438 GCF_036669935.1 Montipora foliosa | reverse complement strand
CTGGCGGTGCGCTCTTATTCAGCCATACTGCAAAGTTGCGACATTAGGAAACAATAGAATGAACAATAGCTCATGTGGCCTTTGTCTTTAAGCTCCGCCCTGACAATTTGATGAGCTAAGCGTTACTCCCAACGGAGCACAGCGCGCGTAGATTAGGACCAATGAGAGTCACTCAGTTTACGCTTCATCGATAATATTACAGATCTATAATTTTTGCCGTACAGTAAGTAAATGTCCCCAAAACAATAGGCATTCTGCGCGATGCTTGACATTTCCCATAACAGTCACATTACTTTGTTTGTCTTAAGAAAAACTGAAACCAACACCTCTGCAAAATTTAGAAGACAAACAAGATGTATTTCGACATTAAAATGTTAAAATCCTTACAAAGGACGAACACCCTTTTTGAGGTTGCTTTCAACTCAACTTAATTGTACATACTGGTAATACAGAAAAAGTGTTGAAAACATTTAGACATTTAGATATATACGTTTGGTACAGACTCAATGTAAAACCTTGCCTACATCAATGAGTATCAGTTATTTAAATTAGGTGTTTCTCTCTAGTTAAAATGCAACAGAGATTAATTTTGTTCATGCAGATAAAATGAAAATGCTACAAACAATATAATTTTACTATTTAAGATTAAACACATCTGTACATGTAGTTCCATCAGAAGTAACATAGTGGACACACCACATGCAGAGAAAGCTCAACCTACTTTAAAATGAGGTTTGAAAATTTACAAGAAAAGCACACACTGTAAATATTCGGTCAGCCAGGTGAGCCATTGATAGCTTGAACTCATTGTCCAAAATGTGATACATTTTAATTCACTGCATTGCCCTCTCCACGTTGATTCTTGCTTCAGCAATCTTTTTGGACATTTTCCCCTCAATCTCGGTTAGCTGTGAGCGGCCCTGTCCTTTAAAGTCTGTAATAACAAGTTCAACACTTCTGGGAAGAACTATGCTTTCAATGGCAAATCCTCTGTCTACCATAACCAACCTCGTTCCCAGGGTCTTCTCGGCTTTCAATATGGCGGCGGGTCTTGAGAAGACCCTGGCACACAGCAAATCATGTGATCAAGATTTGTCCATCGAGGATGGACAAATATGCAAATTTTTTCAAAATGGCGGCAAGGAATAAGGTGAGAGAAATCTGGGTACGACAACTTCCAACAAACAAAATGGAGTACGAAGGGGGAACCCAAAGCTGTAAAATTTGATGCAAGAAACCAAAAATACGGATGGATGAATGCACGAGCAACGAGAATGCGGTAGATGACAGAGAAATCTTGCTTTTCTTTTCATTTCATGTTATTTTAAACCAATGCAATTTTATAGACGGCTATTATTTCTCGGGGCTGTGATTTTTAAACAGTTCGGAAACAGCCATAATTTGCACACAGTTTCACCCGTAACATCACAGACATTTGATTACCGTAAAATCCAGTGAGCTAAGGTTTAATTAAAGCCCTGGTTCTAGCTATTTAGTCACGGAGGTGCGTTTGCTGTCCTCCGTAATGTATAGTTTATATAGCGAAATATATATGACCTACCAAGTGACCCACACTACAGTATTTTATCTTTTCTCCTGCCCTTACCATTCCAGAAACAAAACACTATTTCTTTTTGTGAAATAATTTCTTGTTGCTGGTGAAGTTGCAAATTTCCTGTGCTTTGTCACATTCAATTTTATTTCCCAATCCCCCTGTCCAGTCCGCAATCTTCCCCCAAATCACACGATGTACCACATCTTCAGACAGTAATTAAATGCCACAACTTGAGCAATGCTAGAGAATATTTTCAAAGCATGTTTTGAAAACGAATAATTCAACTTAAATTATTGGAGTACAAGAAAACTTACAGGAGTGTGATGCTAAAAAAGTAATGTGTACAAAATTAAAAAATACTGTTTAATATACATATTTATATTTTAAAATCAGAAGAAGCAAAAATTGAAGTCGTTAGCGAATTGACATGTCAATAAGACTATTATGATAAGCCTTACAATTATTTTCAAGAATAATAATTATTGTTAAGACTTCACAATCTTAAGTAACTCTCTTGGAAAATTACAAGATGACATGCACTTTGTTTGGGGTGAGAAGATTAATATTTTTTATTAATGAAAGTAAAAGGCAATGATGAAAACCGACCGAGCTAGATCTCTCTGTGCACCACTAGCTGAAGAGTGTGGAAGGGATGGGAAAGAATATGGATTACTGCAGGAGCAGGTCTATTGAAATAAAACACAGGTCACATTCCACAGGTGAGTGTACATGTCACGGTGCTGCAGACAAGTAAACAACACCAAAAGTGTCTGCTAGCGCTAATCACTCAACAAAAATGTTGTTTCAGGTCTCGGGGAAACTTTTGGCTTAGTTGTTGATTATTGGAGCAGCAACCTCTAGTCTTGACCTGTATTTAACCGGCGGGTCTAAAACACAGGTCACATTCCACAGGTCACTCGTTGCAGGTCATTGTTTTATGTTTTGGAAAGTAACCAAAACCCTCAATTTTGCTAACCCTAGGCCTAAGGTTGATTTTCAGGCCTAGGGTTAGCCAAATTGAGGGTTTTGGGTTACTTTCAAGAAGGTAAAACAATGACCTGCAACGAGTGACCTGTGGAATGTGACCTGTGTTTTAAACCCGCCGGTGTTCAACAGACCCGCCTTCATTGCAGCTGTCACACGAGTCAACAGAACCACATACAACTGCTAAATCAACCACGTCAATAATCTATGAACCCTGTTGCACAATTTTATAATTTGTAACACAATCTGATATGGTGAAAACATTGAACTCTAGTAACAATACTCGCATCAGGGAATTACAATTGTGAGACGCCAAAATGAACCAAGACGTAAAGGTACCTACGAAATAAAATCACTTAATTACCGTTACGTCTTTCAAACACCATTATATTATAGAGCGATCGCTATGCCAGAGGTCGTGAAAAGCCAACGCAGTTTTAATTGGAATCGAGGCCTGATGTAGATCATCGTACAACGTGAAAAACCGGTGAATTATTTTTGACTGTTATGCTTGTTAATTTGCAGCTGCTTCTTACGGAACAGCTACAATTTTGAAAATGATTTCAACACGAATTCTGTTCTTCTTCTGGTTAAAAGTCAACAGTTGCACACTCCGACGATACGTCTGGATAGCACTGTCAACCGCACTAGTAACAAAGCTTTTACAATAGGACAAGAATGTTAAAAGTCAACAGTTGCACACTCCGACGCTTCGTCTGGATGCCACTATCAACCTCAGTAGTAACCAAGCTCTTATAATAGGACAAGAATGTTAAAGGTCAACAGTTGCACACTCCGACGATACGTCCGGACACCACTGTCAACCTCATTAGTATCAAAGCTTTCACAAAACGACAAGAATGTTAAAAGTCAACAGTTTCAGACTCCGAGAGAGATGAGAGATATAAGAGATATAACGTTTATTAAATATATACACCTTGCAGTCTCTCGACTGAATTACGTGCAATAACATTACTGTAATAAATTTATCTATAAGTAAAATAATTAAGTATATTGCAATATAAAAACGATAAAACTGTTAACGGAGAAAATCAGCCTACACTTGAAAAATTCGAAACACACTAATTCAAAGGAGATGCGTGATAATAAAAGACTTCTTGTAACGATCCGTTTTGCAAATTGGAATATCAAATATTCTATTATTCCTAAATTTTCTACATTTAGACCTTGGTGGAAGCAGACTAGCTAATTTATGATCATTGGTATGTGTGACCTCATTAAAAAGCTTTAAAAAAATGACTCACGTCTATAATATAAGGTGGCAATGTTGGCTATCTTTAGTGCGTCACGATACTTATAATCTGTAAAAATAATGCACATTGCGCGTTTTTGGATACGCTCAAGATCTTCAGACAAATATCGAGGAAGGCTTCGATGAAAAAGCGTACAAGCGTTTTTAAGAACTGATCTTATTGCGCTACAATAAAATAACACAAGGTCATTGCAACTAACTCCAGCTCTCTTTAATTCTCTTAAAAAATATATGTGCTTTGCAGCTTTAGCAGTGATATTGTCAATATGATCGTTCCATTTCAAGTCCTGCCTAAAAGTTACTCCTAAAATATTTGCAGTACTGACTTGCTCAAACTCCAAACCGTCTGAAATTACAGGTACATAAGATGGGGGCGAACTCTTGAAGCACGTGCGAAGTTCCTTGAATTTACTGGGGTTTAACTGGCGATGATTTTCACAGGATTATGACCTGATTTAATCGGACGATACGTCTGGATGCCACTGTCACCCTAATTAGTAACCAAGCTTTTACAATAGGACAAGAATGTTAAAAGTCAATAGTTGCACACTCTGACGATACGTCTGGATGCCACTGTCAACCTCATTATTAACTACGCAAGACAAGAATGATAAAGGTCAACAGTTGCACACTCCGACGATACGTCCGGATACCACTGTCAACCTCAGTAGTAACCAGGCTCTTATAATAGGACAAGAATGTTAAATGTCAACAGTTGCGCACTTCGACGATACGTCTGGATGCCACTGTCAACCTCATTAATAACCAAGCTTTTACAAAAGGACAAGAATGTTAACAGTCAACAGTTGCACACTTCGACGATACGTCTGGATACCGCTGTCAACTTCATAAGTATCTAAGATTTTACAAAAGAACAGTAATGTTAAAAGTCAACAATTGCACACACCGACGATACGTCTGGATGCCATTGTCTCCTTCATTAGTAACCAAGCTTTTACAATAGGACAAGAATGTTAAAAGTCAACAGTTGCACACTCTGACGATATGTCTGGATGCCACTGTCATCCTCATTATTAACTAAGCTTTTACAAAACGACAAGAACGTTAAAAGTCAACGGTTGCACACTCCGACGATACATCTGGTTGCCACTGTCAACCTCGGTAGTAACTAAGCTTTTACAAAAGGACAAGAATGTTAAAAGTCAACAGTTGCACACTCCAACGATACGTCTGTGTACCACTGTCAACCTCATTGGTAACCAAGCTTTTACAAAAGGACAAGAATGGTAAAAGTCGAGAGTTGCACACTCCGACGATACGTCTGGATGTCACTTTCAACCTCAGTAGTAACCAAGCTCTTATAATAGGACAAGAATGTTAAAAGTCAATAGTTACACACTCCGACGATATGTCTGGATACCACTTTCAACCTTATTAGTATCTGTAGAATACTCAATAAATGAAGACTAAAGGACTAAATGGTGCTTCGAATGGTCTTTATTAAAATGCTCGCTCGTGAGTGCTCAATATAAACCATAATATTGTACCCAATCTAATTTACATAATTATTATAATTTATGCAGGACACTACATTCCTCCTAACCTTGGATGAATCACTTCGAGTCAATAAAGGAAACATGAAACAATATTGTGAACAGTAATACATAAATATAGTTAAGAAGTAGTTAGAAGTAATGTCATTAAGTGTTTACTTTAGTAAGTAATAGTCTTTCAGGTATGCAAGTGGCTTTCTTGCTCTCACTGGTCTACTTAGGAGTGAAGAGGCTTGTGGCTCTTGAACGGTTGGCGTAGTTGTTGTTGTCTTTTCCATTTTAACTCTGTCTGCACTAGTTGTTTCTTTTCCATAGACATTTGGCTGCAGTGGAGAGCTGGGTAGTTTCTTGAAGAAAGAAGCATTTCTTGTGATGTTTCTTTTGCTTGAGGTCGCAGTGACCATAGACCCTTTCTTTTCTTTCACAACAAGAGGGTTGAGATCATATGGCGTTGTTACCTTCTTCTTCTTCTTCTTCGTCTTCTTCTTTTTCTTCTTCTCATTTTTCACTACTTCTTGATCACCTACTTTCAGTCCTTTGTGTTTTGCCTTGTTTCCGCAATCTGCATATTTCTTTGCTTTGTCTTTGGCTCGTTGGTCGCTCTGTTTAGCCTACTTTGTGACACCTGCTTCCTTCTTTGTCTTGTTTTCAATTTCTGGTAGTTTTGTTTTTGGATCTCTGCCAAATATTAAACGAAATGGAGTGAATTGCAATTGTGTTGCAGAGTGTGGAGTGTTCCGGTATTGTCTGAGAAATTTGTGCATTTCCAGTTTCCAATTCTTACCTTCGGTGTGTGCTGCTCTGATTGATTAGGTGTTATCTTTCGATGTATGACTCCCATATGCTATGCATATTTCTTGAAGGCATTGTCGGTTTTAAGGACCTTAGGACATCCAAGTTATATGGGTATGATGTTGTTTGCTGCTAACGATCTGACAATCTCAACGATTGGATATCGTGAGTGCTCATCTGTGATACCAAATAGGTATTCTCCTGTTGGGAGAGGTACACAGAAGTCTGCGCTCAGGTTTTCCCACGGACCATCAGGCATTTCAGACATTTCTTATGGCTCCTTTGACGAGTTGTTGTCAGAAGTAGATGATTGGCAGGCAAGGCAACATTTCACTGCTGTTTCAACCTTTTCGTTTATTCGTGGAAACCATACATTTGATCGAATGAAGGCTTTTGTGCGGTTGATCCCCTGATAACCTGCATGTGCAATGTCAATAACTTGACTATGTAGAGCATATGGTATGACAATCAGGTTGTTTCTAAGTACTATATTGTCTGAATGACAAGTAAGTTCATCCTTAATGTTATAAAACATTTGTAGTGCTTGCATATCAATATCGAGGTCATTCAAGGATTTCATTTCATACCAGCGGGATGTCTGTACAAATGATATTACCTTTTGAAGTGTTTTGTCTTTGCTGGTTGCATCTTTAAGTTCATCTAATGTCATGAAGTTTGGAGTTGATGTTGTTGCAAGAAAGCTGATGTGTTCTTCAGCTACCTTTTGTTGTAATGGTATTTTATCTGTGATGACTGGATGTTTTGACAAATAATCACTGGGGTTGCTATCTCCGGGTTTGTATTTGATCCCAAGAAAGAAATTGAAATTATTGTGGACGCTAGTCCTGTCGGACTAGGTGCCATCCTGACACAAGACAACAGAGAACTTGGTAATGCCAGCAGAGCCCTTACCTAAGTAGAATCACGATATAGTCAAACAGAACGGGAAGTCCTGGCTATTGTCTGGGCTTGCGAACACTATGATATATATACCAAAGGTGCAAAGAGTTTCACTGATACATCTTTGGGTCTTTCTGCATGCTTAATTGCGTTGACTTTCTTTGGGTCTGGTGAAATTTCTTTTTAGCTGAAGACCAGGCCAAAAAATGCAATTCTGTTCTGATTGAACAGACATTTCTTTTTGTTTATAGTCAGTCCTTTGTCATGTAGTCGTTTGAAAACTGCCTCAAGTGCTTCATCATGCTCTTCTTGGGTTGTTCCAAAGACAATGATGTCATCACTTATGTTTCTGGCATTTGATATGTCATGTATGACATTACGTATTGTTTCCTGGAATATCTCTGAGGCAGAGGATATCCCAAAGTTCAGTCTTTTGTATCTAAAGAGACCAATGTGAGTGCTGAATGTTGTAATTGATCTTGATGACTCTTGTAGTTCCAATTGGTGGTATACTGAGGTTAAGTCTATTTTGCTGAATATTTTGGCTCCATTAAGATCAGTAGTCAGTTCGTCAACAGTAGGCGTTTGGTGTCTTTCACGCAATATGGCTTTGTTCACTTCTCTCATGTCTACGCAGATTCTTACTGCATCTGTGTCCTTCTTGGGGACGGGGAAATGGCTCTCCAGTCACGTTTTCAATTATATCTTGATCTAGAAGGTTCTGTATTTCTTGTTCAACTTTGTCTCTGAGGTGGAAGGATGTTCGTTTCTGAGCAATGGAAGGTATTGACTCATTATTGTGTAGTTTTACAGAAATGTCCTTAAGCTTGCCGATTCATTCGAAGAGTATGGGTACTTGGTAGCTGGGTCATTGACTTTATGGATGATCTTGACTAAGTTAAGTGCTTTTGCAGTAGGGTATCCAATTAGTGAACCATGATTTCCTTTAGTGACGTAGAACTTGTGGCATTGAAGTTGTGACTTCGTCTCCACTACAGTTTCACACTGTCCGAGAACGTGTAGTGGTGGGCTATTTCCATAACGGTACAGATTAGGCTCAAGGCCTTTCATTAACTTGAGTTGTCCTAGTTGCTTGTGTGTTTGTTCATCAAGAATGTTGACTGTGGAGCCAGTATCGACCAGTAAAGATGTATTTATGTTATCAAGTTTCAAGGTGATTTCTGGTAGAGCTGTCGTGACGTTGCCGACAACATTGTGTATGGAGTAGCAATATTCGTCGTCGGACTCTTCACTAGAACCATCTGTTTCAGGGCTCTCCTGTGAAAACATTTTCACTTGCTCTTTGTTTTTGAGCTTTAGACACACACTTTTGAAATGATTTGGTTTCCTGCAATAATTGCAGGTCTTTCCAATGGGTGGGCAGATTGTGTCATGGGGATATTTTCCACCACATGGCATGCACGTTTTTTGTGAAGTTTGAGGTGATTGGTGTGTTTTCTTTGCACATTGATTTCTAGACGGCTCTTTGTCTGGCAGGGTTTTATGTAAATCAAGTTTTCGGCTGTCTGCTTTTCTTTGAAATCTTGGATTTCTGATTGCTTTTACAGCTTCATCTTCGATCGCAGCGGCTTGCTTGTCTACCATTTCAAGTGATCGGCCTAACTCGAGAATTTCTTTTAGTGTCTTGTCGGGTTCACGAAGGGCTCTTTTTCGTAGTATAGACGACTTGCAGTGTTGAATTACTTGTGACAAAATTTCAGCGTCGGTGTTTGTGACAAAATCATCTAGTGACTGGTTTGCTTTTTGCTTACAACTCTTGAAGTTAAAAATGTCCATTTGAATGTTTCGCTTGGGCTCGAAATATGACGTGAGAACCTGTTTAGTCGCTTCGTAAGTATCTGCAGAGTCACCTTTCTCGGCTTTATAAATATCATACACCGCGTCTCCGACATAGTGTAGAAGTAGAGCTCGTTTACGATTTTCATCCTTTAGATTCATGCCAACGAACAGAGTTTCAAGCTTTCTAAGCCATTTTCCCCAGCGCGGTCCAGCAATGGATTTGTCGATGTCGTAGTCGAATGGCGGGAAAGGTGTAACATTATGCATTTTCTTCAATTCTAGAAGTTTACTCGCTTCCTAAATGTTGTCTTGAACAAATGCAGAATACTCAATAAATGAAGACTAAAGGACTAAATGGTGCCTCGAATGGTCTTTACTAAAACGCTCTCTCTTGAGTGCTCAATATAAACCATAATCGTTATAATTTATGCAGGACACTACAGTATCTAAGCTTTTACAAAAGAACAGTGATGTTAAAAATCAACAATTGCACTCTCTGACGATACGTCTGGATGCCACTGTCACCCTCATTAGTAACCAAGCTTTTACAATAGGACAAGAATGGTAAAAGTCAACAGTTGCACACTCCGATGATACTTCTGGGTGCCACAGTCAACCTCATAAGTTACTAAGCTTTTACAAAACGACAAGAATGCATTGTTAAAAGTCAACAGTTGCCCACTCCGACTATACGACTGGATGCCACTGTCAACCTCATTAGTAACCAAGCTTTTACAATAGGACAAGAATGATAAAAGTCAACAGTTGCACACTCCGACTATACGTCTGGATGCCACTGTCAACCTCAATAGTAACCAAGCTTTTACAATAGGACAAGAATGTTAAAAGTCAACAGTTACATGCTCCGACGATACGTCTGGATGCCACTGTCAACCTCATTAGTAGACAAGCTTTTAAAATGGGACAAGAATGTCAAAAGTCAACAATTGCACACTCCGACTATACGTCTGGATGCCACTGTCAACCTCATTAGTAATCAAGCTCTTACAATAGGACAACAATGATAAAAGTCAACAGTTGCACACTCCGACTATACATCTGGATGCCACTGTCAACCTCGATAGTAACCAAGCTTTTACAATAGGACAAGAATGTTAAAGGTCAACAGTTGCACACTCCGACGATACGCCTGGATGCCACTGTCAACCTCATTAGTAACCAAGCTTTTAAAATAGGACAAGAATGTTAAAAGTCCATAGTTGCACCCTTCAATGATATGTCTGGATGCCAATGTCAACCTCATTAGTACCCAAGATTTTACAATAGGACAAGATTGTTAAAAGTCAACAGTTGCACACTACGATGGTCTTTATGGATCCTACTCTTAATATTACTAGATCTAGCTGAAAACTGATCAATTACGTTTTGCAGAAGAAATTTAAATATTGCAAGGGAATATTCCACAATTTCATCAAGATTGCCCAGAATGTCACGTTCTGTGTGACCTAAAAGCAATAATAATATCGATACCTTTTTAGTAAAATATTGACTAACTACGTTCTACATGTATTCACTTCTTACTAGATGTACTAAGACCTCAAATGATGAAAATTTGACAGACCTTTCTATTATTGTCAAAAGAAAGTCACAAGTCTTAGGCTCAAGGTATATGTAATGTGTTCCAAAGTGTCACTGATAATGAATTAAATCCTGGAAAGCCTACATCTATGAATAATTACACTATGGAGAGCTACATAGTAATAAGTATATTTTTACACACATGACACCAACATTGTGTTTTCCAATTTCTGTTTGTTGTTGTGCCTTCTATGGCACTGTGAGCCTATCACCCTTGAGGGATTCAGTGCCATAACGTCTTAATGCATTATTTACATCATCGCATAAACCATGTGCAATTCACAAAGCTGGATACTGCTCAGTTTTTCTTCGAATAAAAACTTCACATCATCACGAATTCCAGTTGATCTAGAAAAAAAAGTCAATAACCAAGTCTTAACCATATTTTTTTCAGGCTGGGGTGTTGATATCTTTAGTTTGGCAATGCTTCAGGTTCGGAGACATAGTACATTGAGTAGGTATTGAATCGTCAATTTAAAATAACCTTACGAAATAAAATACAAAAGTCTGTTTTTTCATCAAAATAACAATGTTCGCAAGACTTGAAAAGAACGTTTACAAGGCTCCTAATGTGAAACAAGCTTTCTGGATCTTGGAGATCGATCGCGAACAAACATTTTCAGCGAAAAATATCAGACTCTTCTTTTCGAATTTTCCTTTCATTTGACCCAGTTTAACGTGACCAAAGATGACTCGATTGCAACTTCCCTTACTTGAACAGCTGTCAGGCGGGGTTAGTAAGACGCAGCCAGAATCATCGTCCATTTGATGTGAGATGACACTGGTATTTGCAAACGGCGATTCGGTGGAGTCTTCAATAACGTCGAAGTACTCGTGGCCTCGTGAGTCCCAGCATCGATAACTTGATCTCCGCAAAGGCTAAGGTTAAGGCTGTTTAAAAATCCTCTTAGTCGTTTAAATATCTGATCTTGATACACTGGCGAATCCGGTGTATGACGAAGAAATACGGCGATTAATCCAAACGATGAAGCGACGATTTTATTTGCTGAACAAGCTTTTCCTTCAAACGGAGCTCCATCTACCGAGCAAATTCCTCTGGAAAGCGCGCCGGCAGCTCAGACGATCTCCACAACCTATGCTGCATAACACATACCACTTTTTTGCTTGGATCTAACAACTACGGGCTTTAGCTGTACCCGGTGTCATAGCCCACGCAAGAAAATCAGAGGGTCCCCTATAATCCTTTGTAAAACTCAGTCACGTAAAAATAATTGGCCTTTTCACGCGTCACGAATAATATCCAAAATGCTTTCACGTTCCCGCGAAATTCGAGACGATCACGTTTCACATAAAAATAAATATATAAATTCACGAATTAACATTTTCACTTCCTCTAAACTTTTTATAAAGCTGTTCATTCTCCGAGTTTGGATCTTCGATCGAGTGGTCATCTTAATTCGCAAACAAGTCTGTCAGGCCTGTCCTCGTCTTCCAAAGACATTGACAGTTGTCTTAATCCCACACTTCACGTTAAGCTTAATTCCGAGTAGACCTTTTAGTCGTCTGTCTTCTGATGGAGTCACATTTCGAATTCTAACCCATGCGACCCTTTCCTACTTCTAGTCTTTTCCAGAGGATGAGGTCGTTTTTTATGCATATGTTCCTTCAAGTGCATTTCTGGCATTCCTCAGTAGAATTCCGAATAGATGCATTTAGACAGTACACTCGGTTAAACAGTCCAGGTTCAAACGCCGGGGCATTGCATTGTGTTCTTGAGTAATACACTGTACTGTCATAGTGCATCTCTTCACTCAGGTGTATAAATGGTAACGATGAACAGTGCTGAGGGTTAACCCGCGATATGGACTAGCAGTGTAGGAATACTCCCAGTCGCTTCATTATAAGGCATTACTAACCGGGACTGATGGGTATAGAAGTGTTGCTATAAGAAAGCTTTATATTTCTTTTGGTTATTGGGCGGCTGCTTGTGTTCCTGAAATCTAACACGCGACGGGAAAGTTAATTGATCAATTGAAATCACGTTCGAGGTTTCGCTTTGCTTACCATAGTAAAAGGAAGATTGTCCATTTTGGTCAAAAGCTGAGCTAACTGTAATTCTGATTATTTATGCACAGAGTGATGGCAATGTACCTTGCAATCATATACCTTGCCTGCCATCAACTTCCTTTGCCCAGATATCCCATTGCTCCTGGGTTCGCACAGTGAAGACCTCGGCTCGCTGTGAGCGTTTGTCCATCACCCCTACTGACATTTCATAAGAGCCAAGGCCCTTAGATCTGGCAAATAGACCATATTCGTATTCTCGGTATTGGACTGGAACTAGCTTGCAATGGAGGCTAATACGGGGGAATATATTAGAAAATATTTGCATTTGAAAAGATTTCCCCGCATTAACCTCCATTGCAAGCTAGTTCCAGTCCAATACCGAGAATACGAATATGGTCTATTCGTTTAAGTTCATCGCTTTGGTTAAATACCTGGGAAGCTTGTTATGAAAAGTAAATGAAGACATGTCATTTAACGCTTTCATTTAAGAAATTCAACAACAACGGCAAAACAGCAAAAAAACAAAACAAAACCAAAACAAAACAAAACAAAACAAACCAAACAAAAAACATAAAAGAAATCCGTTACCCCACTAAAGGTATTTAGTATCTCCGGCGGTACTGCCAGTTTGGACTTTTCCTTGTGGATAGGCTCACTTTGGCCTTTCAGATAAGCCCATAGAAGTATATTTTCCACCATTTCACTTGAGACAAAGAGGAAAACAAATTAAGTTGACGTCTCATCGAATGTTTATTTTTTTAATTTTAAGACGGACGAATAAGGTTACGGTAGTCTCAGGTAAATTAGTCAGTTATTGTTAATTTTGACTAAGTTATTGATCAGTAATCATTAACGATCGTTAATCAACCCATAGAGTAATGGCAAAGCGAAAATAGAAAGTCTCGGAACCCTTCTGGCACCCACCCTTCCAGGCAAGGGTGTTTTCATGTAGACTATGAAAACAAAATTTTTTTGTGGACACTGCATGAAGTTTACAAACGCATTACAGAGAACAATTGAAGACTCAACGGTATTTTTTTAAACATTCGCAATTGAGCAATTTCCCCTTGCAAAGACTCTGCACACTTGTTATAGGGAAACTTATTGTGTGCTCTTTTCACTAAAGCTAACAGATAAGTTAAGTTCCTACCATTCAAAAGAATTCATTGATGACATCTGTTATTGCAATTAAGCGTGCGAATAACTTCAGTGTCAATTCATTGACGACATCTGTTATTGCAATTGTTTAAGCTTACGAATAACTGCACTGTCAATTTGAAGTAAGAAAAATAATCTAAGATTTGTTTGCGCGCTTCGGTTTGCTTTCGTTCGCTGTAGATGACTGTTTTCTACTGAAAACTTGATTGTTACTCTCTGAATTAGAAGGGACTCTCGTCAAATTCACCAAGACGTATTATTTTTGTTTTAATTTTTCCCTATTTCCTGCACAAGTTTCACGAAGGTTTAGTCCGTTGTATTCATGCATGTAGCGTCTGCATACAAAAGCCAAAACGTTGGCAATATTCCGACAATTCCCGCTCTAACGAACAATGTTTGGTTCATACACTTCACATTAAAGGAACAAGAAGATCTTTCAGATCTTATAAGCGCGCTTTGGAAATTTATCTGTTTTCTTACCACTGTAGTCGCAACGTAGTACATATTCCAAAGCAGTCCTTGTTGATTCATTGATGACTATAGACACAAAATCACCTGATCAATCTGTAGCACAACAACAGACAACAACGACTGCACACGAAGTTATTGCACCATCACTTAAAACCGAGGAGAAATCTCCGATTGCATCATCAGTCGTAGCCGTTGTTAAATATCCGATGACGCAATGGTCTTAATTAATCTGGAACTTTCATCGGGATATGTATGGGTATGAACGATACGATGACAACACTCAGTCACGATTAACAAAGTCACGATTAAATTTACTTGGTTTTTTACACGAGTAAAGGGCTAGCGAAGTAGTCACACGAGTGACATAATTCAAGAATTACGTTATCCACTGCTATCTTTAGTACGGTGGTTATTTCCCTACCAATGAAAATTGCAACGTCGACACTTTCCATGGATGACGTAAAGCTTTTTTTATGTATTCAATACTCGCTTCGAATCGAGCACTTCAAACACAAAAAGGAAATATGTTTTGTTCTAAATAAGGAGTGGAATATTCATAAAATTTTTAGTACATTAACGTTTTAACAGCTTTTGGCGAATAAATATCATAAGTTGCGTGATTGGAAGTGACACTGACTTTATGGGCGAGTGGAAGTTTGGTTCAGCTCTCCAAAAAAACAACTTGCAGAGCAAGAACCGCGCTCGGTCCATGGCCGCGCGGTTAAAAAACTCACCTCTCTCTTTGTAAATGTAATCAAAGGACGGTTCACTTCAAATCAGAGGTCACTACAGGTCACTGCGTCAGGAGCACGTGGATACTGGCCGATAAAACTCCAAGGTTGTCATGTCTGTCGGAAAACGCGACAAAAGCTGACCTAATGTCTTATCTTATTTGTTCAAAGCGATCTATTCCATGCCTTTAATCGATCCATATGAAGTCCATGTCCTGTCAAAAGCTAACCGCAGTCGTTCGAAAACAATACCTACATTTTCAAAACAATGAAATTGCCGAAAATTCATCACGCAAAACAAAATGGTCCACGAATCAAATCCTCATTCACGGATCACGTATAATTAAAAAAATTTCTTTCACGTGGACATGATCTTACCATCTTTTATCACGAATCACGAATAAATAAAATTATAAATCACGACTCACGGGAAAAAAACGCCCCATCACGCTTCACGTAAAAAGTATAGGGCACCCTCATCGCAATGAGCAACGTGGCTTTGCAGCGCTCATGTGATTGAAACGAACAAAATGGCTTATTCTCAAATGACAGAAGCGCATATTGTTCATTCATACTAAATTCAATAACTGACATGTAAATCCTATTACCCCTCTTTGTTGACAGAAGATTCATTACTGACTAAACCACAACTTAATTGGATTCAGAAATCGAGTTCTTCCAGTTCAGACTCACTTGCGTCTCGTCGTGCGGTGATGATGACAGGAGTTTTCGAAACCAATCACAATCGAGGAAATTGTATTTTTTATGATTAGGTGAAAATTGCGAGAACATAATTAAAATTCGCATGTCGATCAGAAAATAATCTGATGAGTACATCGGTCTGTGGATGCTGGAAGAAATCGCCGTACCAAGATAGTCAAGATGTGCAGGAATTGAAAAAAAAAGCAATTTCGAATATTTTTTCGTGCAGATGTTTAAAGTGACTCTGTACATACCTCAAAAATCATTTTCCTCAGTTAACTATTTTCTGTCAATTTTTTTTAAATATACAGTCCGACCTCTATTAAGCGGCCACCCTTGGGACTTTGAAAAGTGGCTGCTTAATAGAGGTTGGCCGCTTAATAGAGGTACAATATAAATTGGATAGGAATGTCACGACATATCACCCGGCAGTACGTGGCCTAAAAGAAATTTTAATGAATAACTGGGTTATAATACAAAACCAGCCGTTACTGAAAAGCATCTATACTAAACCTCCGATTATATCATATAAGAAAGGCAAATCCCTAAAAGACAAGCTCGTTAGAGCAAAAATATAATTTAAGGCTAAAATGCATCGCTATCACAACTCACTAGGGGAATCCGTGCAGGCCTGTCACAATCTTTTGTTTTCGCTTGTGACTTGTTATAGTAGAGATTAAATCACGGTTCTTGTTTTCTTGTTGTTATCAGTTATCATCTTGTATCATCTGTCAACATTTCGCTAGGAAAGATAATTTGCTGACCGCTTAATGGAGGTAAAAAACCATATAAATGTTACACTTGCGACAGCAAAAAGGTGGCCGCGGCCGCTTAATGGAGGTGGCCGTTGAATAGAGGTCTTAAGTACAGCAATTTACTGACAAATAAATCGGGACTTTGGAAAGCGGCCGCTTAATGGAGGGTGGCCGCTTAATAGGTGGCCGCTTAATAGAGGTCGGACTGTATTTTTTTTACAGTTAAAGAGAAATTTTTGTTTAAATCAAGCGGTGTCTGTTAATATTGAGCTGAGTTTTTAAATTCTCAGTCGACTTGAGATCATACCTGCAACGGGTTAGCATATTGAATAGCAAATTAACAGGGCAACTTAGGCCTTAAGCTAAGTTTTTCAGAGCTGCTTTGTTTCAGTCGATCTATAATAAATTCAGCCGTTGTGCTCCTCGGATCTGAGTTTCCACCATGCATATATCACTACGATCAATATTTTATAACAGCTCATCATCTATTGTTCATCACTGTACATACAAGTTACCCACAAAATATTTGTCACCCACACAACGCATCCTTCACTTATAATTCTTTCTCTGGTGATGCTATTAATCGACGAAAGTTTGCAATTAAAAAAAAAAAACTGAGTATAGCAGTCTTGGGCCGCCTTTCATTTAACAGATTTGACCGGCCAGACCGGGCATTTGGGTGGACTAACTCTACAACGTTTCAAATTAACAAACCTGGGATATGATATATACTCCTCTAGAAGAATGTGAGGGATTATCATGCAAGTGATCCTTCAAATTGTTGCATTTCCTTTGCAAAATAGACGGGTCTGGCCGGCCAGTTCTCACAATAGGGAAGCTCCCTTAGGCGACATTTGACACCAGCAGGCTGTTTTTCGTTAAAGCCCGAGCCCTGCCTTTAAGAAGTTGCGATCATATAGAAGGTTAGCATTTGTTTCATTCCAAGGCAAATGTCTTATTGATGTATTACACAAATGTGATCACTTACCAATGCCCAGACACATATTCCCGCCACAATAGACAGCAAAACTGTTAACACAACGATCGGCCAACAGCTGCGAACAGCGGCGCTCCAGTCAATTCCTCTGCTGATGGAGTCTTGTCTTCTTATAAGAACGATGCCGGGAGACTCAAAAAGTTTGAGATAGGGAAGATACTCTTTGTATTCCTTATCATTGTCGCTTTGCACAGGAAATATAAGGTGAACTTCATCCTTCATGATGGCTTTGTGCAACTCT
>NC_090874.1:17755938-17783438 GCF_036669935.1 Montipora foliosa | reverse complement strand
ACTTTATGAATATATTGTAGATGCCGTAAGTATTCTTCGAAAATTGGCTTTTGTTCTTTAAATTTACACAGCCAGACGAAATATTTGCTTGTCAAAAAACAAAAATTAATTTGCAAATTGTATTTAGAGGTATCTGGCCTCAGTCCCAAGCAAGTATCTACCTGAAAAGTATATTCTTTACTAACAATTTTACAGGCCTGCATCCATGAAAAAACATGATTCCAAAAACAACGGCTTTTGCTACATTCCCAAAATAAATGAAAGAGACTTTCTTTACCATATTGACAGAAGGTGCATTTCTCGTTATCTATACGTCCTATTTTCTTAAGAAAACTATTAGTTGAAAGTCGTCGATGTAGGAATTTAAAATTAAAAACTATGAGTTTTGAACTCTTGGTACATGTAAAGGCCAAGACATAGGCTGCTTTCCAGTTGACTTTTTGACCGGGTTCCAGATTAATTTCTTTGTGCCATTTTTCTTGACTTAGAGTTGGTAGCTCACTTTTTATTGATACTAACGTCTTGTAAATCAATCTAGAGGGTTTTGAGTTTTTTAGAAATTTTGAAAGGAAGCTCTCATAACTAGCATTAGTCCTTTCACTTTGCCTACGGAGAGAATTAGTTGCCGAAATTATTCCGTAATAACTTAAGGGAGGAACTTGAAGGTTATATTTGTCTTGAAAAGCAGTCAAAGATAAAAACTCAAAGGAATCATTTAGGATGTGCTTAACTTCGATTATACCTTTAAGGGACCAGTCTTTGAAAAAAAACTGGTCTATTTCCAATTTTTATGTGTGAGTTATACCATAGAAGTGAAGATAAAAACTGTGCTTCGGATGTCAAGTTTTCGGTGAAGGAGGCTTCACACCAAATTTCAAGAATTTCTTTGATGAAAGGGTCTCAGACCTCAATGAAACAGCACGCGTCCTTCCTAGTAAGGTTTCCTAAAAATATCGTCTTTCCTCCATGTGACTGAAGTTCTAAATCAAAAAGAGACTTCCAGCTACTACTATTTTCAGGATCAAGATATTTTTTAATCCAAGATGATTTAAGAGATTTATTAAAAGACTCTATATCAATCATTTTAAGTCCTCCTTCAGAAAAATCGTTTATCATAACATTTCTTTTTATTTTATCCCCTTTTCCGTCCCATAAAAATTTATAAAAGAGCACGTTTATCTCTTTAATTGCTTTATGGTCTGTTTGAAGTGGCGCAAGTATATACACCAATTGTGATACCGCAAGACTTTTAATGCCTGTAATTTTCCCAAGCAGACTAAGTCTACGAAATTTCCAACAACTTAACATCGCTTTCACTTTTTCCACTTTATCTATGTAATTATAAGAAACTGTTATATTTGAATCCAACGAAAACCAAAAACCAAAAGCTTTAACTTTTCCTTTAGGCCATTTAAAATTATTTTCAGGACAGAGTTTAAGATAACTGTTTACCTTCGCGCCGATCCATAGAGGTTCTGTTTTAGCACAGTTGAGTCGGAGACCAGATACCTCTCCAAAAAGATCTAATAGTGTTAAAGATTCTTCAAGGGATTCTATACAACCGTCCAAGATTAGCGTGGTGTCATCTGCATATTGGCTCAACTTAATATTTTTTGCCTTCACAGTTATTCCTCTAATTTTTTCATTTTTTCGAAAGGCTTCGGCCATTACTTCTACCGATAAAACAAATAAGTATGGCAACAAAGGGCAGCCCTGCCTAACTCCTCTAGTCGGTTTAAAGAAATTGCTCGCCCAACCATTGTTCAAAATACAGCTTTCAGTGTTACAGTAAAAAATGTTAATCCATTTTAGAAGTTGTGGGCCATAGCCAAAATACTTTAAAGTCCTTTGAATGAAAGTCCACTCTAACGTATCAAATGCTTTCTCGAAATCAAGGAAAATAAGAAGTCCGGGAATATTCCTCGCTGCCGTGTATCTAATAACACTATCAATTAAAAGGATATTTTCACCAATAAATCTATTCTTAATAAAATCTGTCTGATCATCAGAGATAAGTTTCGGAAGAAAAATTTTTATCCTGTTTGCTATGGCTTTTGTTGCAATCTTGTAGTCACAGTTAAGTAATGTCAAGGGTCGCCAATTTTTAATTAGACTGAGATCCGCGTCCTTAGTAGTTGTTTGCGCTCATTCAGACCGGATTTGACAGGTAGTCATCAAATGACGTCATCAATCAAAAGACAAAAGAAGGGGGCGTGCATAAATTAGGGGCATGTTGGGGCATGACGCAATGTGTCGGTTTTAACCCTAACACGTGAAAGAAGGGGGCGTGCATAATTTAGGGGCAAGTTGGGGCATGACGCAATGTCGGTTGTAACCTAACCCTAACACCTGAAACAACACGTGCATCCCAGGTCGTCGCATAAATTAGGATTAGGTTAATGAGATGCTAGTCACGAACGTACATGAAGGTTTCTTTTATTGAGAAAGTAAGCGAGATGTGTTTGCTGTGCCTGTGTTCTGTTTCCACCCAGCCATCCGGGTGGTAACGCAAATATATAGCGAAAAGAACAATGGGAAAGACAGGGAGCCAATGAGGTCAAGGTGATGTCATCACGGGCCAATGAGACACCGTTGACGTCAGTATACATTAACTTTCTGGGCTTGGGGTCACGTACCTAGAAAGTGAAGTGAGAACCCTATTGTTTTGAAGCGAGTCAAACAGAATTTTAAAACACATACACAAAAGGCTTTACACGCCTGGACAAGTCCGCAAACGCTTTGTTCTTTTTTAAACTAAATTTGCATAGAGGCGATCGAAGCGTGAAGAAGGAAGAATATAGAAGAAAAAAAGTTGTTTTGTGTGGAAAAGAGGAGCATTCTCAACTCTTTCACGCTTTTAAAACAAACGTGAACTCCGTTGTTACAACCTTTTTTAAGGAAAGTTTTTCAACCTCGCGCTTGAATGAAAAACACGGGTAAATGCAATCTTTTTTATGTAAGAATACACAAAGACATCCTTCAGTGCACAGACACAAAGAAAGCCTACTCAACAGAACTGAATAAAGCCTTTTCTGAAAACGCTTGAAAAAAACCTTTGGATTTTGAGAGGCGTTTTATACTGTGGTATGGTGAAGCGGGAGTTGGTTTCATATCGTATTTCAAAATACTTTTCACAATATTTGACGCAGTGAGCAAACAACAATATACATTTCAAACGCTTTATTAAAAGATACTCTAGTGACAAGTTGATATAAAATAATTGTTCTTCGACTATTTGACTATCGTAACCTTAAAACAAACATGTTGCGTTGCGCTTAAATAAATACTGTGACTCTGATAATGCAGTTCTGTTCAGACGTACAGAATATGAAACATTCGAGACCGGACTAACTCGAACGATTTTATTTGCAGAATGCTATCGTTAAGTCAATAAAAACACACCAACAAACATTTCAAACGTTTTACTGAATTAACAGAGAACGCTTATCACAAATGTGATATTTGCGAGAGATAGTTCTCTTTAAACAAACCTTAATCCGAAAAAGGTTGTTTTGAAAACGCACTCTATGTACAACAAAGATTACAGTTGTTAAGTCAATAAATACACACCAACAAACATTTCAAGCGTTTTACTGAATTAACAGAGAACGCTTATCACAATGTGATATTTGTGAGAGTAGTTCTCTTTGTAATTCACTTGCATTCGCTGCATCATGATTGTTCTATTATGCATGCACTGTTTCAACGCTTTTTGAGCGAAAATAAATCACACACGCGCAAATGAGAGAAGAAAAAAAATGTTGTAATTCACTTGCATTCGCTGCATCATTAGTGTTCTATTATGCATGCACTATTTCAACGCGTTTAGAGCAACAATAAATAACACACGCGTAAATGAGAGATGAAAAAGTGTGATTCACTTGCATTCGCTGCATCATTATTATTCTATTATTAATGCACTGTTTCAACGCTTTTAGAGCGAAAATAAATCACACACATTATTCACTTGAGTTCGCTGCTTAACAGAGAACGCTTATCACAATGTTATATTTGCGAGAGATAGATTTTCTTTAATCAAATCTTAATCCAAAAAAAAAAGTAAATAAAAAGTTCTTTTGAAAGCACACCCTATGTACAATAAAGATGCACATGTACCGGTCAAGCAATATTATGCATGCACTGTTTCAATGTTTTTAGAGCGAAAATAAATCACACACGCACAAGTGTTAACCATGTTAGTGAGTGACTGAATTCACAAAAAGTGCTATAAAGGAATACGTGCAGTGCCCGTTTTTCAGTAGACTCGTTAACATGGATAGAGTGTACTTTGTATTGGTTCGGGTTTGCGCTCGGAGTTGTTTTGCAGGACACATCTTTCACAGCACACCTCGCAAGGAATGGTTAGAACTTGTAAAGGAGTTACATCCAATGAACCCCGGTCGCTTGTTGAGTTTTTATTACTACATGGACCAATGCAACGCTACATTTACCGAACAATATACATTTCACAAAGTCTTATGTGTCACGTACTCGCTACATTATCCTTCTTTCTGGTGGATGGTTTGGCAAATTGTTATAAAAAGTATGGGAATGAAGAAGATCTAATCATTTGTTTAACACCATGGGTAGTGCTGCAAGCCGCGTGTGTGGAAGCTCATCGCCCACAGTTTCTTTAAGTGACATATGTCAGAGAATGCGATGTTTAGTTGCGTGTTGCGGTAGCGAGGTTCACATCGAATTGAAAGATGTCACCGACAATCACGAAGAAGAAAATGCAAAAGAAGAAGAAACAGAAAACGCGGACCCTAAATCAGACGAACCAACTATTACAGAAATTGTATTATGAAGTGGATCGACCATCCGCTTTAGGGGGAGTCGACAAACTGTATCGTGCGGCGCGTCGGTATGGTTTGAAACGCACGCAAATACTCGATTGGCTCCGCAAACAACCTGGCTATACCCTACACAAACCTGCAAGAAAACACTTTCGTCGTAACCGAGTAATTGTGTTTGATATAGATTCGCAATGGCAGGCGGACTTGGTTGATTTGCAACATTTGAGTCGGTGGAATCAAGGATACAAGTATTTACTGACTTGTATCGATGTCCTTTCCAAATACGCGTGGGTGGTGCCCTTGAAATCGAAAACGGGAGCCTCTTTGGTGGTGGCATTTGAAAGCATTTTCCAGGAAGGTCGCAAACCTGAGAAGTTACAAACAGATGCCGGAACCGAATTTAAGAACAAAACGTTTCAAACCTTTCTCAAAAAGGAGAATGTACATCATTTTGTAACCTACAACGAAACCAAGGCCCAAGTGGTTGAAAGATTCAACCGCACTTTGAAGCAACTTATGTGGCGTATGTTCACTACCAGCAGCTCGTACCATTATTTGGACCAACTGGGAGATTTAGTCAATGGGAATTACAATCAAAGCGTGCACCGTAGCATCAAAATGAGACCAGCGGATGTCAACGAGAATAACGCATCAGAGGTCTGGAACAATTTGTATAGAAATCTGTTCAAAAAGCCGACAAAGTATAAATTCAAAGTGGGAGATCAAGTCAAGATCAGTAAGCATAAACGCATCTTTGAAAAAGGTTACTTACCATCCTGGACGGAGGAAACTTTCACTGTTGCTCAGAGACTTCCGCGCGACCCACCCGTGTATCGCCTAAAGGAAGCAGACGGTGACTGGATTCAAGGCACTTTTTACGAATTTGAGTTACAGAAAGTGATAGAAACGGAAAAACACCTGTTTCGTATTGAAACAATTTTAAAACGCAGGGGACGAGGAGCGAATAAGGAGGTGTTGGTACATTGGAAAGGTTGGCCAAAGAAATACGACAGCTGGATTCCGCATAACCAGTTGGTCGCTTTACAACAAACATGATTCAAGATAGCGACTTTTACGTGACACTTCCCAGTAATGCAAGCAGTAATTTATTTCTAAACAATTCCAAGTCCTCCTTTCGCGTAGCGCTACCTCGACAAATCTATCTGAAAGATGAAGAAGATTGGGAAGTAGGATTGCATCATATCGTGTATCCGCTCTCAATGTTTGACATTACAAATGACTGCAAACATTCTCACATCATGCTGGATCGTCGAGGTGACTCCACACCGTTTGTATCACCCGAGGGCAAGTATTATACAGCCTTAGATGTGACAGAAGGAATGTTACAATGCCTGAACATCGCTGACCCACCATCTAAGATTGAAATCACAGTGGACGACGAATGGAATGTAACGTTAAACTCGCAAACTGAAGGACTTCTGATCACAGCTCGCGCGTTGGGATGGATAACCGAAAACAACACTCTTACACCCAGCGTTCGTTTGGATGCTGCACTCACCTTAGAAAGAAAACATGGTCATGATTGGTTCATCTTACCAGCTGGCACATCCATCACATATCCTGGTATTTACATCTTTCCTCCTTCGCTGTCGCTTTGCTCGTGTAAGCAGAGACTGGTTCAAGTTTAAACCAATCTCGTGGAACCGTGGCAGGTGGGTGACAAGCGCTTACCTCTCCTACATGAGATGCTACCCCTGGGCAGTTTTCGAGAAACACTCCTTGAAGAAAGAGAACATATTGTGTACCTACCTTTGCGGACAAAGATATTTCAGACCATTGAAATATATTTAACGAGTGGATACGGTCAAACGCCAGCATTTTTAGACGGTATCGTCAGCGTCGTTTTACATTTCCGCCGTCGATCAACATGACCAACAGTTTTTACATGGTGCTGACCAGTGATGCAAGTCTGACTCAGTATCCAGAAAACAAGGCGGCCTATTTTAAGATGCAGCTACCAAGTCAACTACACCTAAGTGAAGACTGGGAGGTGGCCATGACACGCATCATTTACCCTTACACCTGGCAAAACGTAGGTGAGAATCAATTGTCCTACACTTTGCTTTGTAAGACTGGCCCTGAACCCTGGAAATTGAACATCCCTGTACCAAATGGCATTTACCGTACGGTCAAAGATGTTATTCACGGTATGACAAAGGGACTACACAATCGATTGAGAGACATTTATATGAAGAGTGACAAGACCATTACGAGTCTGGAAGGAAACGAGTGTTTTTACATTTACGAGAAAGCACAAGATTACTTTGAGTTGAAGTTACCAGCCGGTTGGTATCTGATTCTACCAAAGACATTAGCTCGCACCTTGGGGTACTTAAACCATCAGTATAATATTCCTCAGCTGTACCAAATCGGAGGCCTTGTCCAACAGAATGATGATCACAGCGTCCTTCTTGCGAGGACAGCGACAACACTTGTCAGAAAAGACGAATTGGTATGGGGATTGCTCTCGAGAAACGCTTTTCAAACCATCTACGTGTATTCCGATTTAATCGAGTCTCAAGTAGTGGGAGATGCTCAAGCCAACTTACTTCGGATGCTTGTTCCTCGTGGTCAGCCGGGGAACATGATCACAGAAGAGGTCAAGGTGCCCTCCTACCATAGACTCCGTACAACTGTGTTTTCATCCGTGGCGATCAATATAAGGGGAGACACAGGTCAATTGATACCATTTGCTTCTGGAGCCGTACGCGTGACCCTGCATTTTCGGCGTCGTGATATTCTATAACAATATGTTATTACCTATGAACCACCGATATTACCCATATGGACGACATGTTGTACCCTATAGGCAGCACGGTAAAGGAGGAGACATTAGTATCTACGGAGGAACACACCCTTATGGTCAAGGGGGCAACGGCTTAGGTGGAATGTTTCGGTCCTTGTTCCGTTCAGCAACTCCCTTTCTCAAAACAACAGCAAAAAAAGTGGGAAAACGAATGCTCGATACTGGATTGGAAACGGGAATGCAACTTGTCCAAGACGTGATCAATGGTCAATCTTTAAAGAAAGCTGCCAAGACAAGAGCGAAAGCTGCTGGAAAAAATTTACTCACAGGGGTCATTGATGACATTACACAGCAAGGTCGCGGAAAAGGAGTATATAAGCGCGCGGATACGTCAAAGCGGCGCAGTGAAGGACAGAACACGTTCAAGACTATTTTTGATTAAAGATGGCATCAGCTCACCCTCTCTCAGCCCCTGGTGCGAATTCAAGTTTACAATTGTTTGATGTACCTGTGACAGATGTATCGATTGTTAGCAGCAAATGGATCGATTACGAACCGGTTCAAACGGGAACTAATCCCATCGAGTTTGTCATCAAACCGTTAGCTGACTACATTGACATTAACAAGACAGAGCTGCAATTGGTAGTAAAGATTACCAAACAAGATGGATCGCCCACAGGGGATGGTAAGAAGTACACTCTGGTCAACAACGCCCTTCATTCCATCATCAAACAGTTTACCATCAAGATCAACGAAACGCTGGTAACAGAGCAGTCAGACACTCAAGCATACAATGCTTACATCAAGACCTTATTGAACTTTACGGAACAGGCCAAGAAATCGTACTTGACCAAAGCTCTGTATTACAAAGACACTGCTGGACACATGAATGAAGTAGATAATACAGCAGAAAGTAATGAGGGTCTGAATAGAAGAGCCACATTTACTAACAACGGCGCAGAAGTTGGGTTGGTCGGAGTACCTCTTTGTGACGTGTTTAATATTGACAAGTTGTTGCTTGACGGTTTGGAGATCAAAGTCAAAGTGGATCTGAACAACGATGCTTTTGTTCTCATGGCTGGGGAGACTCCAAACAACTGCAAACTAAAGATCGATCATGTCTAGTACGCTTCGCATACGCACAGTGCGTGTTGCAGACAGTGTGAAACTAGAACATGTACAGATCATGCAAGGTCACAAAGGGAGCGCACCGCTACCAGCCATCTATACCCTAACCAGAACCCCTACGCAGGCAAGGATCATCCCTCAAGGAGTCTTAAATCACACTGAGACAGATTTATTCCACGGTTTCATTCCTCAGTGCATCATTTTTGGGCTCGTGCGAAACGATGCCTTCAACGGAAACCTCGCAAGAAATCCTTTCAACTTTGAGCTGTTTCACCTGCAAGACATTCGGCTGACTGTGAATGGAGAAGAAATGCCTTATTTTGCGCTGGATCTGACGGGTGGAAAAAAGATCGATGGCTACAACACGCTGTTTTCAGGAAGTGGAGACATGAATTGTGGGCACGGGCTTGACATTGATAGAGTGGATTGGGAGAACGGATACGGTTTGTTCCGTTTTGATTTGACACCGGCAGGAAGCGGACATCCCGATCATCTGATACCTCATCGAACGGGCAACGTGAACCTGTACCTGAAATTTGGAACTCAGACGAACTCAGTTCTGAATTTAATTGTGTACGCAGAATTTCAGAATCAGTTGGAAATTGATCGCAATCGTCGCGTGGTCTACGATTTGTCACAAGGCTCTTAGTTCATCGTCATGCATACAACCCAAGAACTATGGCAAGCCTGTCTTTCTGACCCTGTGTTAGCACCTCTCATGCAAGGCGTATTTCCAAGGGATAGGCTACCTGTCATCAACACCTACCCAGCCGGACTCATCGCGAATACGGACCCTCATGACCAACCTGGGACACATTGGGTGGCTATGTACTTTGAATCGCCTCGTGAAAGTGAATTCTTTGACAGCTACGGATTTCCTCCTGAAACTTACAACATGGATACCTACATTCTACGGGAAGTTACCTATTATAACGACAAACCACTGCAAGGACTGAATTCGGATGTTTGTGGAGATTATTGTTTGTTTTATCTCATTCGGCGAGCACGGAATGTTGATATGAACACTGTTCAAGCTAAATTTAAACGATATGATTCTCAGTGGAACGATGCACAAGTTGAACGCAGTGTACACGCTTATTTTAATTCAGTCATTTATCCTAAAGTTAATGATTGCTTTCAACAAGGTTGTAAGTCATTTCGCTGTGTCCATAAGCAATAAAATCACGTTGAAAAGTAAAAAAAAAAAATGTTGCTGTTTTTGTGTGTATTTGCTAGTAAAAGGGGTGGGAATTCTATCTCGTGTACACAAATCGTTGAAGCTTCGTCTTGTGAACATGTCTCAATTCAAGTGCCCCAGCAGTATTATCATTTCTGGCCCCAGCCAATGCGGAAAAACAACATTTACGCGCCAAATACTTCAACACACAGATTGTTTATTTGAACGCTCCATTCGCAAGATCGTGTATTGCTACGGTCAATGGCAAGATTGTTTTAAGGAATTGGTAAAGGAAGTCACGTTTATGGAGGGTATTCCCGACGACATTCCCGCCTTATTTCCACCCCCTCATCGTCCTGGTCTGCTCGTGTTAGATGACCTCATGAGAAACTGTAGCGATGACGAGCGCATTTTGGATTTGTTCACCAAAGTGTCCCATCATTGTGACGTCACCTGCATTTATTTGACACAAAACCTTTTCCCCCCAGGAAAGTTTTCCCGGAGCATTTCTCTTAATGCTCATTACATCATTGCCTTTAACAATCCTCGAGATACTTTGGGGTTGAGGACACTGGCACAACAGGCGTTTTCTGGGCGCGTTCCATTTGTGTGGGAGAGTTTTCAAGACGCTACATCACAACCATTTGGATACTTAATGATGGATTTACATCCACGAACCCCGGACATTCAACGATTGCGAACAAGGATCTTCCCAGAGTCACATTCATATCCCATTGTTTACGTTGATAAGAAAATATATAAAACCGATGAACCCTTTCCGGTAGATTTCATTTAACGCCATGGCTTTGCAATTGTTGCACCGCGAGGAGACAGTAAACAATCAAAGTGGTGGTGACATGACTTTGCGTTCTAGAAAGATTTCAAAAGCTACCGGCGAGAGAAGAAAACAAGAACTCGTCAAGGCTTCTAAAGTCAATCAACATTTACCCTTTCTCTGCACTTGTTTTACAAGCAGAGGGAAACAACGGAAAGAGATGATATCTCACGCTAGTAAGGGACAAATAGAAGCCATCAGTGAAGTCGCTCTTAATCTACTTAAAGGGAACATTATGGTTCCTAGTTCATCATTTAAACGCTTGAAACCACACAAGTCGAAACTCCTGTATTTGACTCGCAAGACACCTAGTCTGAAGAAGAAAAAAGAAGTTCTCAATCAGCAAGGAGGATTCCTGCCAGCTCTCGCCTCTTTGATTGCACCGTTCGCTTTGGATTTATTGGGTAAAGTGCTAAAATGAAACACGTACAAAAGATGATGTTGGTCCCAGAGCATTTATTGCAAAGCCTTGAGACAGAGCATCGCTTAACCTCACCTCCGCAACTCACGACCTTGACGCGCCTGGATCAAGACATGAAACATATCACGGATTCTACTTTGCCCGAGGATCAAAAAGTGGCCTTATTGGATCAACTATTACAACGGTATCAAGGTTTGTCAAAACAAATGAAGAGCGAAACGAAGACGAAACCTGCAGGGACAGCGACAACAAGTCCAAATACGCCCACTCCAAACCATTCTCCAACGATATCCGAGGTACAACCCAAAAGGACAGCACACAGGAAACTTCCAACCACACCCGTTGGTCCATCCAAAATTCCTGTCAGGATAGAAACACCACCTTCTCCTATCGAAAAGGACACAGATCCCTGGATCTTTGAAACGCCCCCAGATTCCACGGAGAAGAGAGTTATTAAAAGGTCCTACAGGGCGAGAACACCTATGGTTGCCCGATTAAGGAGTAATACAAAGTGGGAACCTTACTGAAAAATAATGATGCAATGTACTCCAGTGAATTACATTTTTTTTCATCTCTCATTTACGCGTGTGTTATTTATTGTTGCTCTAAACGCGTTGAAATAGTGCATGCATAATAGAACACTAATGATGCAGCGAATGCAAGTGAATTACAACATTTTTTTTCTTCTCTCATTTGCGCGTGTGTGATTTATTTTCGCTCAAAAAGCGTTGAAACAGTGCATGCATAATAGAACAATCATGATGCAGCGAATGCAAGTGAATTACAAAGAGAACTACTCTCACAAATATCACATTGTGATAAGCGTTCTCTGTTAATTCAGTAAAACGCTTGAAATGTTTGTTGGTGTGTATTTATTGACTTAACAACTGTAATCTTTGTTGTACATAGAGTGCGTTTTCAAAACAACCTTTTTCGGATTAAGGTTTGTTTAAAGAGAACTATCTCTCGCAAATATCACATTTGTGATAAGCGTTCTCTGTTAATTCAGTAAAACGTTTGAAATGTTTGTTGGTGTGTTTTTATTGACTTAACGATAGCATTCTGCAAATAAAATCGTTCGAGTTAGTCCGGTCTCGAATGTTTCATATTCTGTACGTCTGAACAGAACTGCATTATCAGAGTCACAGTATTTATTTAAGCGCAACGCAACATGTTTGTTTTAAGGTTACGATAGTCAAATAGTCGAAGAACAATTATTTTATATCAACTTGTCACTAGAGTATCTTTTAATAAAGCGTTTGAAATGTATATTGTTGTTTGCTCACTGCGTCAAATATTGTGAAAAGTATTTTGAAATACGATATGAAACCAACTCCCGCTTCACCATACCACAGTATAAAACGCCTCTCAAAATCCAAAGGTTTTTTTCAAGCGTTTTCAGAAAAGGCTTTATTCAGTTCTGTTGAGTAGGCTTTCTTTGTGTCTGTGCACTGAAGGATGTCTTTGTGTATTCTTACATAAAAAAGATTGCATTTACCCGTGTTTCATTCAAGCGCGAGGTTGAAAAACTTTCCTTAAAAAAGGTTGTAACAACGGAGTTCACGTTTGTTTTAAAAGCGTGAAAGAGTTGAGAATGCTCCTCTTTTCCACACAAAACAACTTTTTTTCTTCTATATTCTTCCTTCTTCACGCTTCGATCGCCTCTATGCAAATTTAGTTTAAAAAAGAACAAAGCGTTTGCGAACTTGTCCAGGCGTGTAAAGCCTTTTGTGTATGTGTTTTAAAATTCTGTTTGACTCGCTTCAAAACAATAGGGTTCTCACTTCACTTTCTAGGTACGTGACCCCAAGCCCAGAAAGTTAATGTATACTGACGTCAACGGTGTCTCATTGGCCCGTGATGACATCACCTTGACCTCATTGGCTCCCTGTCTTTCCCATTGTTCTTTTCGCTATATATTTGCGTTACCACCCGGATGGCTGGGTGGAAACAGAACACAGGCACAGCAAACACATCTCGCTTACTTTCTCAATAAAAGAAACCTTCATGTACGTTCGTGACTAGCATCTCATTAACCTAACCCTAATTTATGCGACGACCTGGGATGCACGTGTTGTTTCAGGTGTTAGGGTTACAGCCGACATTGCGTCATGCCCCAACATGCCCCTAATTTATGCACGCCCCCTTCTTTTGTATTTTGATTGATGACGTCATTTGATGACTACCTGTCAAATCCGGTCTGAATGAGCGCATACAACTACTGTCCTTTTTAGGAATAAGTTTAACAATTCCGCGTCTTTGCGATACTGAAAGTGTTCCTGTTTCATACGAATAGTTAAAAGAACTTACCAAGATATCACTCACATCATTTCAAAAAATCTTGTAAAATTCGCAAGGGAGGCCATCTGTTCCTGACGTTTTGTCCAAATTCATACTGTTTAGCGCTTGCAGACATTCTTCCCTATTCAACAAGCCTTCGCAAACAAGTTGTTCCGCATTGGTCAAATAATTTTGATTTTGCTGTGGTGGGAAAAAAACGTCACTAGATTTCTCGTTATTGGTTTTGGAACTGTAAAGAGTTTGATAAAAAGACTCACACTCATTCAGAATTTCTTTGTCTGTATCTGCAAAATCCTTTTCACTGATTGTAAGTTGAGTAATTGTTCCTTGCTTGCAATGTCTCTTTTCCAGATTAAGAAAATATTTGGTATTTTTTTCACCTTCATTATACCATCGTGATTTCGATCTGATAATTGCCCCTGTTTATTTTATATTCCATTAATGATTCTAATTGTTCTTTCTTTGCTTCAAGCTGGGTCCATATTTGTTGTTTTCGAGAATCATAAATATGCATATCACTTAAATCTTGTTCCAATTTTGCAACTGATTGCTCAATTTCTTATAACTCGTTTATTATTTTCTTTTTCTTGGAGGCTCCAAATTTTATCGATTCCTCTCTAACTTTCATTTTAATCATCTCCCAGAGCAGATTAGGGTTAGTAAACTCATCTTCCCTGTATTCATCTTTGGTTTGTTGTATAATCAATTTGATTTGATTAATATATTCTGTTTCAATTAAAAAGGAGGTGTTAAGTTTCCAGAATCCTCTACCTCTAGTATTAGAATGTGGCGAAATTTCTAAAAGGATCATTAAATGGTCCGTTTTATATCCCGGAATGATATCTGCTTTGATTATGTTACAAAGTATTCCTTGACTTACCAGAAAACGAGATGCTTCCGTGAAGCATACACTGGGTTGCCTGTGGTACGTGTTACAGAAAATCAGAAGGCACTGAATTGTGTCGTATTGAAATACAGCATTCCAGTCTCCGAAGAATAACAAATCAAATAAAAGAGAAGCGAGAAACATTGGCTTCTGGGCTGACATGTTGAT
Organism: Montipora foliosa; assembly: GCF_036669935.1. NCBI lineage: Eukaryota > Metazoa > Cnidaria > Anthozoa > Scleractinia > Acroporidae > Montipora > Montipora foliosa. The sequence goes on along the minus strand of NC_090874.1, from coordinate 17,768,959 downwards.
AATTTTCAAGTTCCCTCACAACTTCTTTTCACCAGAAGTGTGCCCTCTGAGCATCTGACAGCTTTGTAATACTAAAATTCACTGAAGTTAATCCCTTTCGGGCGGGGCTAGTGTCAGGATGGGAGACCAAAACAATAAATCCCTGATAAAAGAGAAGCATCTGACGGAAAATACTATTGACGCTAACAAATGCGAACTCAGCAAGGTACAGATTCTGTTAGCTTGCTTTATGCAACACAAATATTGATGCAAAAGCAAATAACTATTGATACACAGTTTTTAGAGAGAGCAGAACGAAGTTTCCGGGACGGTCGATCGAGAATAAAATATTTACGACATGAAAACAACATTAATTTTGAACCGTGAATATAGAATATAAAAAGTTACGATCAGCGACAAACATTTTGGGAGACATGTTTTGCTACGTTCAAATAAATCGCAAAATCGAAAGTGACATGCCGGAATTCAGCGGGCGCCGTGATTAAGTTACCGCGGCATGTTTACTCGCCAAACAGTGATGTATCTGTGTCAAATGATGGCAAGATACCGGGTTTTTGAAAGTTTCTTTTTCTGTCAGGTGTTATAAAGTTTGACAATGAAATGAGCGAAGTCAAAACAAAGATCACAATCGCCCAACTCTTGTTTATGCAAAGTCAAAATTTACTCTCCAAGACGCGTACGACGTTATTTATCACCAGGTAATTCCATCATTTTGGAAATAGCAGCTACTTTATTATTCATCTGCGTCACAATTTTTCACTGATTTTGGGACTCATTTTGTTGAAAGTCAAGCACGTTTCCAACAGGCCTGTGAACCCTTCCTGCTTACAGAACAATACTAAAAAACTTCTCCCATATCACATTTCAACCTTAAGCTCGAAAATTCAATACACAACATGATATTATAATTCACAAAGGCAGGAAATACCACAGAATCCTTTTCCAGCGAAAATTTTATTGAAACAAACAACATATTTGCTCTTAGGGACTGTGCAATAATTATCAGGAGGGGGGGGGGGGGGGGGAGGCCCTAAAACCAGAGGGGGGGGGGCCTTAAGTTAAAATAATGGAAAGGAGGGAGGGGGCTCTACATTAGATTTCTCAAGTAAGTTGAGGGGGGGTCTTAATTAAATTTCACAAATTCGATAATGAATAAATAAACATTTTCCAAATAGACAGATGCTACGCCTTTGACTATCCATAATGTCTAAATATTGCATCAACATAAACAGATGCTTTAACTTATTTAGAATGTCAACATATGATAGATTGAAACAATCGCTCATGCACAGAAGTCACAAACCACGTTGTGAGCTTTGCCAATAAAACATTTGTCATTTAAGAGGTCCCGCAGACATGCCAGGTCTGTTCTTGATTTAAACAGCGAGAGGGTTTCTAAGTCTACAGTTTCTAGCTGAGGAATGCCACATACTTCTGTTTCATAGTTGTCATCAATGGGTTCACCTCCCAAAGACCGAAAAATTATACAGGTTCGGGTCCTACGGCTTTCTGAGGCAGCAATCCTCTTCTTCTCCCTTTTTTTCTTCTGTTCCTTCTTTTTTCTTGATTTGGATGCTTTAGATTTGGCACCAATAGGAAATGTCGCTTTATATTTAGCCAGCACCCTATCCAGGTCTTCTACAAGATGCAGAACGTTTAAACCGACTTGAGACTTTATTGAATGACGTTGTTCAGTATTAAAATTGTGTAAACAGCTGAGGCCAGTCTTCAGTGTTTTTCTAACTTGGTTACGACAGCATTAAGCTTGTCCTGGATATCATTTGCCTCTTGTTTGCAACGTCTGATGTTGCTGTCATCACGGGGAGCTGGCTTGTAATCCTCTAGGAGAAACCTTCCTGCACAAGCAGGGTTGTCGGATAAAAGATATTGGTATCTGTTCTCAAGTTTTTCAATATCTAAAAGTACGGGTTAGAGAGGGGGGGGGGGGGGGGGGGGGGGCACATCATAATTTTGAGAGAACGCGAGGGGGGGGGGGTCACAGTTAATCTTGACGCTGCTGGAGGGGGGGACCTATCTAATTTTTCCTTTGGTGAAGCTCATTTTAGGACCCCCCCTTCCTGATAATTATTGCACAGTCCCTTAGAGGTGAAAACCTCTTCCTATTTCATTGCGTGCGTGAAGACAAGAAACTCACTCGTGTCAAATTACCATGTACTTCAGGTAAATACAGCTCACTTTGATTTCGTCTCGACGGGCGATAGATTGTTGTCGAAGGCCATTACTCGTCGCTTTTGAGATTCCTGCCTAGTTTATCCAACTGACTTTCCATTATTGAGCTCCATAAGGGTATATTTTGTTTAAGGATCCACCAGAACGCCATTCGCGTTACATGACTTTCGACGCCATTGCAGGCTAAGTTAATGATTCTACTGTGTCCACCAGAGAAATCTACGCAGTTCCACTACCCTCTCGATCCTAAGAAAATACGCGCAGAAGGCTCTATGCACAAAGACACCACTTACCAGGGGAGTGACAGGCAAGACTTTTACCGACACGGAAAAAAATACTAAAAAAAAAAAAAAAAAACGGAAATCTACCTATTTTCCGACTGGGTTTGCCATAGGGCAACCCAGTAAAAATCAAGTCTGCAGTAAACTTCCGGTTTTCTTTGTCACCACGTAAATTTAAAAAGTTCTGGGTTTAATACTCTCCAAACATCGACTAAATCTAAGCTTTCGCAATAGTTGTTGATGATTTCCAATGACTTCTTATGAGTCCTACTCATACCACCTTTTTTATCCTTTTCAACACTAAGCACTAAATTAAAGTCACCTCCTAAAATTATATCTTCGCATTGGAAATCAAACAAGTGGTCAAAGATCGAAGTGAAAAAAGAAGGATCACCTTCATTTGGTGCATATATATTTGCTAAGGTCAGTTTTTTTCCACTGGTAATTAAGTCACATATTATAAAGCGTCCCTCGGGATCAGTATAAGCTTTGGAAATTTGAAAATCGAAGTTATTATTGAAGAGAATAGCAACACCAGTGCTTTTGCTTGAGCCGCAACCGAAAAAGGCCTGATAGCCCCATTCTGCTCGCCATTCATGCTTATTTTCTTCGGTACAATGGGCTTCTTGAATAAAATATTTTTTTCATGCGTAACTAGTTAAAAATCTCACGACGCTTAACCTTGTCTCCTATTCCTCTAACATTCAAGGATCCTATTTTAAGGCCCGATTTTTCTATGATTTTTTTCTGAGTATCACATTGGACACCCCCCACCCAAGAACACCTCCAATAGTAACTATAGATGTAGACTATAAGGTCAAAGAAAAAAGTAGAACGAAAAGTTAACAAATAAACAAAGGAAAAATGCACAACCAAACAGTGATAAAAACAAGTGTAGGACATTAAGAGTTTAGGAGTGTACAACTGATTCGTTTTTGTTCTAATCCGTTCGTTCGGCTTGCTGCTCGCCTCTGCCATAGACTCATTTGAAAATTTAAGTGTGGCTTTTAGTTAAACCATATTCAAGACTCTCACCGCCCTGTTATAGCCAGTTCCCTACCAACACGCCAAAATTCACCATTAATGTATAACTTATCTGGTTGCGCCGAACTGAAAGCTGCTTGCATTCCATTTCCTCTGGCCTTTTTCAATGTTACCACTTGTGGTTTTCGCCTGTCTATGATCTCAGTTGGTAAATCTTTAAACACTTGAAAATTAGTGCCACGAAGCCGGCGGCCCGAAGCTAAGATGTCCTCACAGTCTTTGTACCGCAAAAAGCGGGCTAGTATGGGCCGTGGTCCTCCATTTTTCCCTTTGCCGACCCGATGAACACGTTGAATCTCGACCCTCTTTGCGTCTTCATAACCAAGTTCTTGTTCTAAGAAGCGACGGAGTGTTCCCTCTGTATCTTCCCTCTGATCCGCCCCTCTACTTGTAAAGTAAAGTAAAGTGGTGCATTTATATAGCGCCCTTATCACTAACCTCTCAAGGGCGCTTTACAATGATCAATTTACCCCCAGCAGACTGGAAGCATATACAGGCGCAAATTGCAGCCGCTTCTAAGCAGTCCATGCATGCTGGTACTCATTTCACCGACCTCGGAAGGGTGGAAAGCTGAGTGAACTTTAGCGGGAAAGAAGGTCGCTAAATATTCCAGTCTCGGCAGAACCGGGAATGGAACCCGGGACCTTAGGGTTGAAAGGCAGAGATCTTACCATTGCGCCAACCCCTCCACTCTTGTCTCTTGTCTCTCCGCTCTTATGTTCTTACGCCTCGAGTAGGCTTCTAAATATAGATTTTATCGTGCAGACTCTTCGCTTTTTCTTCAAGTTCTTTTATCTTTTGACTCAAATTTGCCGTGTTTGCCCCTTGCTTGTTTTCCATAGAATCCATTTTGTCTTTAAGCTTGATATTGACATTCTTTAATCCTTCCTTCAAATCATTTAATTCTTGTTTGGCTGTACTTTCAGATTCTTCAAGTCGCTGTGTCCTCGATTCTAAATTCTGTAACTTGCCTTCAATATTGTCCAAAGAACTTTCTATTTTATCAAGTTTCTGAAGCTTCTCTAGAATTTGATTTAACATTTCGCTCACACTCTCCGACATGTTCAGTACTGCCAAGACTTCATCCACGCTAGCTTCTTCTTCTTCGTCGCCCGTGCCTTGATTTTTTACCTTTTTCTTGTCCGGAGAGTCGTTCTCACCCTCTGTCGAGTTCGATGACCGGTTTCGGCGCTTCGTGAGATACTTTTCTATAACATTGGCCATTTGCCACTTCAAAGAAAATGTAAAAAGGCGGACGGCTAAAGCCAACCACTTACGCCGCCATTACTTAAACCCAGCTTAAAATTAGTTCTGGGGATCTTAAGGAGGCCCTGGTCGCAGGAACGTAGATGGTGACCAGTAACGGAGTATGGCTGTAAATATTCTTGAATGTATTGTGGGCCTTGATTTTTAAGAGATTTTTAAACTAAAAGTAACAGCTTAAAATGAACGAAATAAGCCGCAGGAAGCCAGTGAAGATGAAATAAGGCACGCGAGAATGTGATCAAACTTGGGAATCCTAAAGATTAATCGAGCAGCGGCGTTGAGCACCTTCTGTAAACGATCTATCTGGTACTTGGGGACGCCAAAGAGAAGAGAGTTGCAATAGTCCAAATGTGAAGTCTCAAATGCGTGAACAAGAGTTTTCGTGGACTCATGCAGGATTAAAGAATTTCCTAATTTGACGAATTTTATACAAGCCATAAAAAGCCTTGCTGCATATCTTACCAATGTGAATAGACATAGACATATTAGAGTCAAACCAGGTACCAAGTCTCGAACACTGTTGACAGGCTGGATGGTAGAATCACCGACCGTGATGGAATCAATTGCGATTTTTGATGTTGGAGGCGGGAACCAACAACTAAGAACTCAGTTTTCGAATCGTTTATTAGCAGGCGGTTATAAATCAACCAAGCGCGGACATCTGAGATGCAGGCCTCTACAGAAGCTATGGCGTGGTCTTGTGAAGACCTGTCATTAGGTCTAAACGACAGATAAAGTTGTGTGTCATCAGCATATCCGTGAGCAGAAGGGAGATGGTTAGCAATCACGTGATATAGTCGAGATATGTATAGTATAAATAAAATAGGTCCCATACAGCTGCCTTGTGGGACACCACAGCTTAAGTGGAAGTCATCAGATGTGCGATCGTTAATGAGAACACGTTGTTTTCGGCAAGTTAGGTAAGATGCAAACCATTTATGGGCAGAGCCAATAATTCCATAATCGTTTCCAGAACGTTAAGGAGAATTTGATGATCGATAGTATCAAAAGCAGCACTAAGATCCAATAGCACAAGAAGCGTAATTTCCTGACGGTCCATTGACATAAGAATATCACTTTGAACCTTAAGCAATGCAGTTTCAGTTGAGTGAAATCTTCGGAACCCTGATTGTAAATTCGGCAGAGGAGCATTGCCTTCACAGCGCTTAAACAATTGAGAAAGAACTGCCTTTTCAACGATCTTAGAGATAAACGGCAGATTGCTTATGGGACGAAAATTTTTATAGGTTAACTCAAGGCCGGATTTCTTTAGCAGAGGTTTCACAATTGCAGATTTCCAATCATCGGGAACGTAGGCGTGGCGAATAGACAAATTAACCATGTGAGTAATGGAGGGGGCAAGGACGTCAAGGCAAGACTTCACAAGCCATGTAGGGATCGGATCCAGGGTGCAAGAAGCATTAGACGATTTACTGATTATATTACAAATACCTTCAACTGATAAGGGCGAAAAACTATCAAGTTTTAGCTGCAACGCATTTGCCTGATCAAGAAGATACAATTTTAGTCAAAGGGCTTTCTTGTTTCCATGCTCATATGAATATTTGGCAATTTTTGGCACGGTCCTCTCAACTATACTGATGATATTTGCTCCTCTTACTCCGCGACTGTAAAGGCGGTGGTCTGGCGAGATCAACAACTGCAGCCGCAACTTGATTGAATTCATTGCGTCCTAGAACAACATTTTTCTTAGGAATATCCCAATCTGAAAGAAACCACACTGCGCAATTTTAAGAAAGCCTACCAGAATAAACTGCTAATTCAGAGACAGCAAGGAAATGTACCACAAGTTACGTAGCTTGAGAGGCCACCGCGTGGTTCGTCCCCCTTTGCTTCTTGAGCTTGACTGCAAGCTAATTTCATTTGTGAAAAACCTCAGAGCCAGAGGAGGAGTGGTAAATGGCTGCGTGATATCTGCAGCTACAGAAGGGCGGCAGCCCCCCAGTCTCAGAAATTTTCGGGCAAAACGCTCAAAATTCGGGCAACAAAGAAACGATAAAAGATGGAATTAAAAAACATATAAATAAGGCAAAAATATAAAAAAGAGCACTTGAAGGTATAAAAATATTACTTCTGTAAGTTAAAAGATATTAAAGTCCTTGTTTTGAAATAAGTCCTTCCGGTTGATCTTAAAACATTTGAATTGCTCGGCTGCTGATCCGGTGATCGCTGGCATTTGCTGCAGTTCGCGCCAAACTTTCGCGCCTATGTTGATCTCCGGATGTCTGTTATCAAGCCACGACACGCAGGCTGGCTTGTCGCATTGTACGATTATCTAACCGGCGCTGAAGGAAGGAGATGTATCCTAAAGGGATGGGAGAAAGCGAGAGTCAAGGAAATTGCCAACAGCGACAAACCACTACCACCTGTTGATCCATTTGAAGAAATCTACCTGTCTTGATCGGTGTTTTTAGAAAGTTAATGGCTAGGTACTCGTAAAAGGAGCATTGACTCTGTGTGACAATGTAAATATGAGTGAGGACAGCATGAAGCTGAAGATATGACATTATAGTTGCAGTTTTATTTGTTTTGTTAAGTTTTATAACGTTGTATGATTTTTTTATGATTTATTTTAAATGAACCCATTGACGTTTATGTTTTTATCAAATAAATTTTCTATTTCGTAAGAAAAATTGTGTTTGTTCATCGTGGTAAAGTTCATATGATAATCAAGGTATTATCGTTTGTCTCACGATGTGGTCACTTGTGATATGAATCGCCAAGTAACTACATCATGACACAAACGATTAATAATTTTAATGTTCTATTGTCCTCGCAAAAGTTTTGAATGCCTTATTATTCGCCAGAAAGTTTCAGCTTGCGAAATCGCGAAAAGTAAGTGACTTATGTTCCAAAATTTACGAAAAATCGCTAACTTAAGGTGTTGCTAAATCAGGATTTTTCAAAATCGCTAAATTAACGTGTCGCCAAAAATTTCATGTAATAAGGTAATTATTAGAACAACTGAAGACTTATCTTTTCACAAATTTTCAGTTTGATAGGGCTGCTTGTCTTGTGATAAAGCAACCCTGGTGAAAATCCTTAAAGCATCTTTAAAGATCTTCAAAAATCTTCTAAGACCTGACAAAGGTCTTTAAAGATGAAGATCTTCGCAGGATCCTTGAAGGATCCTTATAGTGATCTTGAAAGGAACTTTATTAGGATCCTTGAAAGATCCTATGAGGATCCTTCACGGATCTTAAAAGGAACCTTAAAGTGATCTTGAAAGGATCTCTGTTAGGATCCTTGAGAGATCCTATGAGGATCCTTCAAGGATCTAAAAAGGATCTTTAGAGTGATCTTGAAAATATCTTTAGAAGGATTTCTTACAGATCCTTCAAGGATCTTGTAAGGACCTTTATATGAGTGAAGTGTATAAAATCGCTAAAGATCCTATGAGGTATTACGTACATGTACCCTCAAGTATCGTCAAGGCACCAAACTTTGAACATAAAAATAATCACGCTGTACACGAATAAATTAAAAAGAAAACTTTTATTCTGATGTAATCCATGGATTGTCGGAAATATCAGTAACAGATTACCTTGTTTGATGAACTCGTAATAGCTGCAGGCCGGGCCAGAAGCAATATGAAACAGTATACTCTCGAAATATCAAAGAATTCGTGTCAGCACGTAATCCTTTAAAAAAAGACCAGGGCTAAAATACAGAATTCAGGGCCACATCTAGAGACTCTAGTGACGAATCGGCTCGACCAGTATCTTTTCACATTCCGCTAAGGGTTATTTCAATGAGTCTGCTATGACTTTTGCTCAGTTTTTCTTTAAAGTACAGATGATCATGAATCGGAGGGTTGTAATCCTCCGCCATCTTCGATAACACGCGAGAGATAAACTTTGGTCAGCAGTCACCAACGATGGCTCCTCTTACAGTTCGGCGGTTTTATTTTAAAAAGGAAGAGAAATCAAAAGCGTCTGAACACGAATCACCAGATTCTTCAATGGGCGAAGAACCATCCTGGCTCGCGCACAGTGCTTCGATAGAGCAACAGTAGGAAACTAAGTGAAGACGAATCATGACGACTAGAGCTTGCGTTTTTTCTTAATGTTTGGCGAGGACAGGTTCAAAATTCGGACCGGATCAATCAGATCGTTAATCACCTCGGATCGAGCGAAAAGCGGTTTTGTATAAAGCCAAAACTGTTCGACGTATGCGCCGATTTCATGAAGGTTAGCTTAAAGATTAGGGCTAGGGTGATCGACTTCCCGAGGTATTCTCGTTTTTGTTACGTCGATCCGAGGTGAGGGATCCAAGTAGATCCCGTGCAACTTTTGTTCCTGCCTGTTTGAAGATGATGGTAGACTGCAAGAACAGATAATTTATAGTTGGACTTGGCGAAAAGTCGAGGAATTCTTCGAATGATGTGCAATACAAATGTAACTGTAAAAGTGTTGGCCAGCCTTCATCCTTGCCATGGACTAAGTCATACCTTTTCATTATTAGTTTTAAAAATGATTAGTATTTTATGCAATAAATAAAAGGATAATTTTAAGTTATTAATATCATTAAAGTTCTACATGTAGTCACTTTTAGTTTTAAGTCACCCTCAAAACATCCTATACTATTTGAGTGGCTTGCGGCGTAAGCGATTTGAGTTTGGTGAAAATTGTCTTGGTTTTTTTGGGCAAAGACCTGAGGGTGCTCTTATAGCGGAGCTCCGCGTGCGCCGAAGGCGCGCGCGCGCGTGCGGAGCACCATAGCTAAAAAAATATGGTAACCCATCGATGTGAGAAAATTTGGTTTTATGGCCATGACGTCATGAACGTCCGTACGTACGTCCGTCCGTCCGCCCCTCCATGTATGCCAATGTGATCAGTATCACGTAACCATATCACGGGCTCAAGTTTAGAGCTCATCCAGGGGCAATACTCCAGTTCACAGAGCGCAAAAACCGCTAGACATGCGCACTAGAATAACAATTGTGTTGCCGCCATTCCATTTTCAAAATGGCGGACGACAAATCAAAATCCAAGACGTCATTGTGGATGCTGTCGCGCCGCTGTCCTTCCTCTGACAAATTTGAAGAAAAGATGATCTGAATCTGACATCTTTCGACGATGCCTCAGAGCCGTCAGGGAAGAGATCGGACCAAAACCAGTTCGCCTAAAACAACAGAGTTTGTGCCCAGCTTCGAAGCTTAATTTGACGCTTCTTGTTTAGACAAAGGACAGGTTTTTTGCGTTTCTTAAGGTGGTCGGTTACTCTTTAAGCTCAGAAAAGAGATATGTTGTAGGTCAATTGTTTTCGCAAGACATATCAAATATGACTTTTTTTTCGTTGATATGAAATTTTTTAAGAGCTCTTTAAAGGTGGACTTTGGATTTCACAACCTAAGAGAGACTTGTTCAAATCGAAGTTTGAAGAGAAGCAGGTTTTTTTACCTCTAGTGTTCGTCTTCACACTTGACGCAAGTTGTAACTGGTTTTACACAGCAAAGCGAAGTCCAGTCCTTCACTTTTTATTTTCATACCACTCGAAAAATTTAGTGGGGCTTTTGGGTCGTAAGTTTTCCTGAAATGCATGTAAAACGGATGTTTTTAACTTCTGAGGTTATATCTTGTTGACACTGTTCCTCTAATACGTTTTTCCGCTTAAAGCCGCGGCGACAGAGCGGCTGCTTGTATATTTGAAACAGCTGCAAGTATTGACAACAAACCCCGGTATTAATTTTTTTGCCCTTTAACAACGTTCATTGTCATGTTTTGTGTAACTAAGCAAAATAAAATATGTCAACTGCCGCCAGTGACTGCTGAGGGAATGCCTGGTTTTTCAAGTAATGCGACTCTTTGCAAAGGCGACTCAAAGGCGAGTTAATTCAACAAAGTAAGCTGCTTTTTTTCGTTTAGAGACTCTGAAAATGTCTGCAAAGGTGCTCTAGTTCAATATCCGCAGTACTTTTTTTTCGGCTTTTGATGCTAGCAAAACAGTTCACCACACTAGAAAATGATATTCGAGGGCCACTTCCTACTGGCTGACAAAGACTACAGAATTTGTCGCACAGATGAATTCATTTCACCAACGAAGGTGAGTGTGGGAATAACATTAAAATAGTTGCAATAATAATCTGCATTTAATTGAATTTCCCCTACCCCTCATTGTAGATTTTATGCCCCCTTCTTTGTCAGTGCCAAAAATCTGCCAAGAGAACTGAAGCACTAAGTTACACAGAATTAGTTAGACAGGTAGAAAACCCTCAAGGATAAAAGCAGCAGCTGGAAAAGAAGCAGAGAAAAATCAAAAACGAATACAAAAACCTCCTCAAGAAACACGCCGCATTTAACGCGGCAGAATTCCTCTTCAATCTCTTTTCTGATGTTTGGTAGATGTTCGGAGAAACAGTCAAGGTTCCACGTGGAAAATGTAAATTCCAGGTGTTAAGAAAATTTAACTTTTTGGCTGAAGTTCACTCACAGTTCATCAAGCAAGGAAGCCCGGTTGACGATTTACAATAAACGTTGTATATAACCGAGCTAGAGTCCTCAAAAACAACGGCCAGCCAATCTTATTTCCAAAATATGGAAACTCGAAGCAAAAACCTTTTGTCCATCAAGACCAAGTTGCTCCTGTAGATCCCGAGTTCCGAGTTTCCAGTTCGCTGGTTGCTCTAATATTTGTAAATAATCTGGGAGCAGCACACAAACACTCCATGTCAAGAAAATGCACAGTAGCCAAAACAAATCAATTGATACACGTGGACGCATTGCTACTTTACATGACTTGTGAAGTAATACACGAAACATTATAAACAGCTCGTTTCAATCGAGTTTCGTCCGACTTTTCTGAAAATATTTGACAAAAGCTAGAGTGTTGTTTGTAACTTTGACTCAATCTCGTTCCCAGAGTGTTTCTGCACACGCTTGGATTTCGTTTCCCGACAGCTGGTCAAGGGGACGACGACTCTGGGAACGAGATTGAACTTTGACTTCGAATCTTTCGAGTTTGCGCAGGCGTAGTCTCGCGAACAAAGCCATTTTACGTCATTATCCTCTAGCCAATCAGCGGTTTTTGCGCTCTGTCACTCCAGTTTACACTATAGCTAGTTTACAGCATACATCTTTGATATTGGACAAATTTTATTGGACATCAATGTTATGGTCAATTGACACCTGTCAAAACAAGGTATCCGCTGACCAGTATCACGGGCTCAAGTTAGACCTTATCGAGGCCAGCTGTTTTTCTTTTAAAGTTGACCGCTGACCCGGGACTGGTTGTTGATTACATCCCAGGCTCAAGCCAAGTCAGACACTCACACTCACACCTGAATGAGGCTTAATTTTTCGCGCTCTTTCTGTGGCTCGACGCGCCTACACAGCCATGCTACGTCAGCAAATCTCTTGACAGTCGATGCATTTCGTGTTCAGGTACGATTTGGAAAATATATTTTTCTTGCATTTTTCGCTGGTTTCAATCCAGGTTTAACATAATATAGCTGCAGTTATTCAAGTCAAGCATTGGAGGGATATAAACTTAAGGCTGAGTGTTTATTTTTAATTTGTTTAGGGCTGCTTTTTTGCTCTGAATTGCAGTTTTTGGGTTGTCTTAAGATATTTTTAATTTCGAATCGACTAAGGTTGCAAGATGCCTGGACGGCCTATGTCAGAAGAACAGAAACGAAAGAAGAGTGAAAGAGAACGACAACAACAAAACGGTACACCAGTAATAGCTTAAAGTTGGTGGAAGAAGTTACTCCACAAATTCTTTTCTTGGACACTAAACCGTTTGTTATTTCTACGGATGAGTTATTTCAAGTGGATGCATATTTCTAAAACGTGGTTTAGTCGTTTTTTCCTTTGTTCAGCAATGAAACTAGAATTTTTATAGTTAGCTGGAATTAAATAACAATCATCTGTACTCCTTTTGGACAGAAATAATCGATCTGTTGCTGGTTTGTTTGGCCTTAAAATGCGAACGAACAAGAAGTTTTTTTGCTCCGCTTGCCTACCTGTTTTTCGATGTGCCTCGACAGTGACAAGAATTTTGCACTTATGTTGTAAACATGTAATCGCAATGAGTTCTCGTAAAAGTACAAGGAGAAATATCACCAGCTTATGTTTTCAGAAGTTTGTTTAGAGCACGTACAGGTAATTTGTTGAAGTTTGTCCTTTCTAGCCAATTCTGGTTCTAAGCCAAGCTGGCGTGTTTCAATGAAATACATCGAATTGTAAATGATCTCGTTTTCGGAGATAAAGAGGAATAAA
>NC_090874.1:17750938-17753438 GCF_036669935.1 Montipora foliosa | reverse complement strand
TTAATGTAGCTGGCGTGATATTATTGTTGTTATTATTATTAAGTCACGGACTTCCGGCTCTTGTGCGCATTCTCGGAAATTGAAAACAGTAATGGTCGTCAACGTTGAAACATTATACCATTACTGCGACAGCACGTCTTTTTGGGTTGCGGCCAGAGTCCGTGTTCTCGGCGGTGACCAAAACAAAAGCAGACTCTAGGGACGAGAATGGGAACCACTAAGATACCTGATACTGCACAGAGGAATCAAGAGTCTATTAATATCTGAATCAGCCAGCGATTGTCCTCCCCAGTCAGGTGACGAAACAATCACGGCCTCTGGGTATGACAATGCAGGTGAACTTCAGGTTATTGTAGCATGACTTAAAGGTGCTGTATCCCGACCGTGCAATTAGCCATTTCCGAGTTCATGTCTGCCTCCTCTTCAAAGCGAGTCTAAGTGCGAAATTTTTGTGATGGTAATTACTTCTTCCATCGAAAAGAGAGAGTTCGAGGAGAGATAGAGAGTTTCCCATTTTTCAATACAGTTACATGTCGTATTTATGTTACACACTTGTAGAATAAGGTAACGGATTCTGTTTTTTTTGTGGAGAACACAACTCCTCACTAAAACTCATGGTTTTCATTTTTTAATAATAGGCCATTTCCGAGTTCATGTTTGCCTCAAAGCGAGTCTAAGCTTTTGTGACGGTAATTAGTTCTACTTTACATATGAATGAAAACTAATTTTCATAAGAAAAACTTCGCACTTAGACTCGCTTTGAAGAGGAGGCAGACAAAAACTGGGAATTTGCCTATTAATTTTGTGTAGTTTTATCACTTGTTTGCCCCTTCTCGATATGCAAAAAAATGTCTCTTAAGACTTTGAAAAGTGTAGAGTGATAGATAATGTACATATTTTTTTTTTTTTTTAGAAATCCTTAGTTTCCCGTGTATAAATAAAGATTGGTTGGTTGATTGAAAAACTGTTAGGCTTAACAGTTTTCAAAAACCTCAATTGCAATCCCTTTTAATCTACCTCAATTTCGCCCATCCTTACATCCTTTGGTCTTTGTTGTTTCATTCAAACCTTCCGTCAATGTTCTAAGTAGTTATTTTTACCTTTTCGCCTTATTTGGTTGCCAGGCACGGTTCTCAGTCGCTAAAGTTGGCTAAATGTCTTGACACAGCCCCTTTAACTGCTGTATAAAATTACGGTATTACCGAATCATGAGAAACCGTCCCTCGAATCAATAAGCACGGCCATTCGAGAGAATAAGAGTTAAGGAAAGTGATAGCCAGTCCAGTCCTTGAAAGCCTACAACTTGAATGTCTTTCTCCTTGGAGCTACAAACTTGGACAATCTTCATCCTTAGTATTCACTGAGAAATTGAAAGAGAGTCTCCCGTGTCCCATCCCAGATGACAAAAATATCATCGATAAACCGCTTGTAGAGGGTAAGATGTTGAGCATATGTTACAGGTTGAAATTAAATTCAGGTCCATTTAAATCAAACTAGGTAAATTTAACTCAAACTAGGTGAAAAAATTGACCTAGATTATTTATCAGCTGTTTGAAAAGGGATTTTATTTATGGGGTGTGGTTGAAAAATAGGGGCACGGTTTTTTAGGGGGGTTAAAAACAAAACAAAAAAATCTCCTGTCCCTCCTCCCACTTTCCTCTCTACTTTCTTCCTTTCTTTTCTTACTCTCTTTCTGTCTGTCCCTATCCCTCTTAACCTTCCATCCCCTGATCCATTCGTCATACCTACCACTACTTTATGTACCCTTGACCCATTCATTTCCAATGTGTACATGAGAGAAAGAAATCGCCTTGAATCGCACTTACCGACTCTTGAACCAGGCATCTCTGACATCCCTTAGTATTGAGTCCTTCGCCGTAAGTAACCTCAAACCACACAGGACTTGGAAAAACAGTCGTCATTAATTTTAATAGCAAAAACGTTTCTCGTGGTGCAAGAGGGCCCAGACTCTTCTCGGTCATAGTAAATTATGCAAAAGTTTACTCGTGCGCAATGCGTGGCCCTGTACGGTTCGTAAAATGGCTAACACAAATTGTGTTGATTCAGAGATATTCTACCAAAATTGGGTGAAGTTAAAGCTTCCAAAAAGCCAAAACCAAGCAAAGTAACCCCTTTTATTGACGACAACTTTTACAACGATACAGTGACGTGGTTAAAAATACCGTAATGAAGACAGCAAGGACAGAACAAATCTGACAAGTCAATATGTAGCAATTATCAATAGAAAAGGATGGAAACTGGAAGGTGGCAAAATATTATCAAAGAACGGAAAATAAATTTTTCAAAAATGTCAACTACACCAAGTTCTTTGCCAAAGAATATTGCGCATAAAGGGAGAGACAAGATGGACAAGTAAATAAAGCGAAACTACGAATCAGTAGTATCCCAAGAAGTAATACAACTCTTTGTGTTACTCTGCTCGATACACAAAGAACAAAAGTCGATCACCAGCAGGCAAAAACAGCCTATGCTAGCCCCT
>NC_090874.1:17740938-17743438 GCF_036669935.1 Montipora foliosa | reverse complement strand
CATCAACAAAAAGTCCATCAATTGTCAGCAAGTACGTGTATATTGGTAAGTAAATCGGTGCTGGAAGTAAGGGGATGTGGTTAGCGTACGTTTTTCATGAGCTAGTCTGTAAAAACGCCTTTGGTTGTTATTAAGTCTAAGCACTGATTTTAAATGGTTAGCATTAAGGGTGGGGTTAGGCATACTGTGCATGACAACCAATCCTGTTTTTTCTTTTTAATCTCAGAACATCAGAAAAACAAAACCTTGTTTAATAAGAATTTCCTTCATGTGACTTTGTTTTATTTTTATTTTTCTGGTTTGTGGAAGGAAAAAGACATCCAAAAATTGACTTTTAATAGCGTAGATTATTGAATAATGTACAGTTACTTGTAGAAATGTAGTTCAGAAGGAAGCCCCTTTGTGGTTATAAGTACTTGAAAAATCAAATTCAAAGTTTTTTTTCTGGTAGTTCACAAAGTTTGTAACCTTTATTAAACAGTCATTACTTGTATGTAGTTAAAAAATGAGAAGTCATTTCCTGGTTTTTGCACCTCTTGTACATGTGTCACTGGTCAAGTGCTTTTTTGCACGCGGCAGTGAAACTTATTGTTTTAGTTGTGTCTAATGACACATTCATGTCTTCAGTAATTTGCAGTCTGTTTGGTGCAATCCAAGTGTCAATAGTTCCAAATTTGGTTACAACTTTCATAAATCCATGTTCTTTTTCAATTACTTTACCATGAAGAGTGTTCGGATGTAATGGACTTTTGTCCACTTTATCAATTTTTATTTTGACAAAGTTGTTGACTTGGAATGAAATAGCATTGGGTTTGCTTGTTGTCATTTTGTTGTTGTATTTCCTTTGTGTGTTTCTTGCTTTTCCTTGTTGAGATGTCTTTATCTCCTTTGTTGACTTGATAAGTGAATGACAAGCACGTTTAGGTGCAGGTTCTGCATCCACATCTTCACATTCTTCTTCTTCTTCTTCTTCTTCTTCTTCTTCTTCTTCTTCTTCTTCTTCTTCTTCCATGGTAGAATGTTGATCATTTTTCTTATCTGGGGTAGTTTTGGTTTCTTTCCATGGTGGTATGCCAAATACCAATTCATAAGGTGTTTGTTTTGTTGCTTCATGTTCCACAATGTTCTTTTTGTAAGCAGCTTCCCCTAGTACCTGACACCAATGATTTGGGCTTTGTGTCTTTTCTTTTAAGATATTTCTGATGTTTTGCTTTACTGTTTGATTGTTCCTTTCCACCAAACCTTGAGTTGATGGTTTTCTGGGAGCTCCATGAAGTTGAGAGATGCCGTTGTTCTTGCAGAATTGGGACATCAGAGAATTCTTAAATTCCCGTCCATTGTCAGTGTGTATTTTCTGAGGGAATCCAAATTGCCAGCAAAATTGAGACAGGCATTCCAATACATCTTCAGCTTGCTTATTTTTTGATGGATAAAGCCATGAATATTTTGTGAAATGATCAATCATGTGGAGAATCCAATTGTGTTTGCGATGACATGTACATGGTAAGTTTCTAAGGTCCATTAGGTCCATTTGCAAATGCGTTAGGAATCCTCTTGCTTGAATAGGAGCTAGCACAGGCTGTTTTTGTCTGCTGCTGATTGACTTTTGTTCTTCATGTATTTAGCAGAGTGAAAGAAAGAGTTGTATTACTTCTTGGGACACTGACTCGGTGTTTCGCTTAACATGCTTGTCCATCTTGTCTCTTCTTTTGTGCGCTATATTCGAATGGGATGGCAAAGAACTTGGTGTAGTTGACATTTTTGAACAATTTCTTTTCCGTTCTTGGATAATATTTTGCCACCCTCAAGTTTCCATCCTTTTCTTTTGATAAATGCTATGTCTTGACTTGTCAGATTAGTTGTGTCCTTGCTGTCTTCATTACTTGTTTCTAACCACTTCACTGCATCGTTGTAAAAGTTGTCGTCAATAAAAAGGGTTATTTTGCTTGCTTTTGTCTTTTTGGAAGCCTTTGACTTCCCCCAATTTTTTGTAGAATATCTCTGAATCAACACAACTTGTGTTAGCCATTTTACGAACCGTACAGAGCCACGCATTGCGTTCGCATTGCGCACGAGTAAACTTTTGAATAATTTACTATGACCGAGAAGGGTCTGGGCCCTCTTGCACCAGGAGAAAAGTATTTGCTCTTAAAATTAATGACGACTGCTTCTCCAAGTCCTGTGTGGTTCAGCGGTTAGTTACAGCGAAGAGCTCAATACTAAGGGATGTCAGAGGTACCCGGTTCAAGTCTCGGTAAATGCAGTTCAAAGAGATTTCTTTCTCTCATGTACACATTGTAGTACATTGTACACAGAGTAGTGGTAGGTATGACAAATGGATCAGGGGATGGATGATTAAGACAGATAGAGGCAGACAGAGAGAAAGTAAGAAAAGAAAGGGAGAGAGTAGAGAGGAAAGTGGGAGGAGGGAAAGGTGTTTTTTTTTGTTTTTTTTTTGTTTTCAATCCCCCTAAAAAAACCATGCCCCTTTTTTTTAAAC
>NC_090874.1:17725938-17735938 GCF_036669935.1 Montipora foliosa | reverse complement strand
TGTACTGGGGTTTCCCAATGATGCAAGAGCTTGATGATGACTGTTAAAGTCGAATTTTTATTAAATACTGTTGAACTTCAAGTGAAATATTTGTACAATCATTTGAATGCGGCGGCAATTTGTTTGCGTACGTCAGCAACCCAATTCAGTGCAACGACGTCAATTTCAACATTAGAACCAATCACAGGCCGCAAAAGTGAGACGGCAATACCACGAAATATTGACAAAGGGTCCAGAGGAGATATGTTTGTCGTTAGAATATCAAAACCCGTCGAAAACATATGAAATAATGGGTTATTTTGATCGCGTTCACGATGGCGTTACAGTTTCGTTACACATTCTGTACACCGCAAACCAAGAGACTGAGGGCTCGCAAGATCGGCTTACAGTATAAAATACAGAAAGGGAGGAAACTAATTTGGAGCCGATTTTCGAATCCCTGAAACTCAAATGGAATTGAATTAAACTGCCTGATTTTACTAACGTGATCTAGAATTGTTATGTATTTGCCAAATACTGTAGGAAAATGGTATAAGAAAGCGTTCAAATTCATTTTCGGCGACCGAAATTTACGGCTTCGAGAGAGAGCTTTCGTTCGGTGTGCACCGCAACACATGGTGACGGAAATGACGCGGTAAAGTAAATGTGCGCAAGATCGGAAGTAATTTTAAGTTGTCCCAAGTTCGAAAACACCAACGGTTTCTTTTGCAGCTTTTGGACTGTTGACGTGTACAACAAATGTCCAGTCTTTAAAGATCTTTACTTCAGTTAAAACTCGGCTGCCTTCGCATAGATCTTGTGACTAGACTTTTATCCACTCAAAGAAATCGTCGCTAGAGCTACAATACTCGTCAAAAATCTTGAAACACTTGTGGCGGTTTCCCTTACCCAATGTTGATTTGGGTATCACAGTGGTCTCAGTGCTTCAAAACACGCGTGGCTCAACATTGGGGAGGGAGAAGGCACATTTCAGTTGGGAAAACAGTGTGAAGTAGAAATCTCAGGATTGTTCCAGAAAATTCGAGAGAAATGGTGTCTGTTTCAACGATTTGTGACGAGTATTGTAGATAAAAGCCAATCGAATTCTTTTGTGAAAGCTGGCAAGTCTTCCCATTTAACACGGTCTTCATCCAATCTTGAGGTTTTTGAAAGTGGGTACTGCCATACTCGGCCACCGTTAACTCTTCCCTGGACTCTACTCGCCTGTGGAAAGGCCTCCTTTAAAATAATCCCCAGTTCTTTGACTTGCAACGGAAAATTTTCCTTTTCGAAGCTGTTATTTACATAGTCGTCGAGTATTTCTTGTACGGAGATAAAGTTTTGTTCGTCTCTTCGATAATTCATTGAAAGCCTGCAGGTAAAATAGTCAAGTTCGATCAGGGAAAAATCAAACACGGTAATTTGTGGCTCACGTTCGAAAGCCAACTGGTCAGATATCTTACCATTTAGAAACAAACACGTGTTTTTCTCTCTTCGATTCTTTGGATCTCTTCTCGTCCGGCTGCTTTTCGCGCAACGGGACGGGTCTTTTCAAGGGAGAAGCCGCCATTATTTTAAAACTCCCTCCACAGCTGATGTTTTGATTCTCGAATTAGTAACGGTCTGTTGCTTTTGCGTTTCCGGTCCCAATTCACTTCAGTCACCAAGTGTGCGGTTCGCATCGAACGAAGTCACGTTGTACAAGTTTCCTCCCTTTCCGTATTTTATACTGTAAGCCGATCTTGCGAGCCCTCGGTCTCTTGGTTTGCGGTATACAGAATGTGTAACGAAACTGTAACGCGATCGTCAACGTGATCAAAATAACCCATTATTTCAGCTGTTTTCGACGGGTTTTGATGTTCTAACGACAAACATATCTCCTCTGGACCCTGTGATATTGACGGCTCGCGCATAGGCAAAACTATAAGAAGATCGCGATACCAGTCCATAATGTTTTGCAGTTATCTTTTTTTATCAACTTTGGAAAATGCCATCGACGGACAAGGACCTACGTTTGAGGTCATTGTGGCTTTGAATTTTAAATCCAAGATCACAGAAAGGACACAACTTTCAGAAATTTTTTTGGGGTAAAATCGGATATTTTTTCTGGATAGTGTTGAAACGTGGAGCACCTGCTATTAGATACTATTCCATGCATTCAATTTCACCATCTGTTTATATTAAGCAATCTGCTTATCATATTTGATAGGCAGTTCCTGATATAAAAGTTTACTCCCAGGTTGCAGAAAAAAAAAGAAGTTTATCATTATCCTAGCTAAGTATTAACAGTTGAATCAAACACGGTCTAAAAGCGGCATTGAACTTGACCCTTGAATTAAGATTCGGAATACTGAACCAAAAACTGAAGGAAAAACGTCTTTCAAAAGGATGCCGGTCTGCCTGCGACTTCACCTGTGAATTTAAGGTTTATCAAATGTCATATATATGGGCCTTGAACCGCAGTTCGAATTGAATATCATGGCAGTTAGCGTTAGATGACACAGTTGCGTCATTCCTCCTGTCAACGTCCACCAATCAAACTCAATGAAATCGATGACGTCTCGGGAAAATTGAGTACAAATTTTCAATTAGTTGATATAGAAAATGAAGATGTCGAGTGATTTGGTGGTTAGCTATGTCAACTGTCAAATTTTATTTGCTTGTTTATACTTTATATTAGAAACTACATAATGATTGAGAATAACTTAAGCATTCAAAGAGAACTTCACGAGCTGACTAAAGCATCTTGAGATCTATCACATCTGCAGATCTAGAGCGGCAAAGAATGTTGTTGTCAACTTGGGTTGTAGTGTTAACTTTCGTCGTTGTTAGCATTTCAAAAGAAGGTCCACTGTCCACGGTCGATTTTTTGACTAAAATTACTGAAGAGAAGTCTAAAGCTCCGCCGAATGGTAGCCCAAGGGTAGAAACTCCTTTCCCGAAAAGTCTCATCGCATCGTGGATATTAATGCCGCCGTTTGTGACGCGAAATTCAAGTGATCATCACGCTAGTAAAAGCAATACAACTGTTAATAAAATAGGTGGCATTTTGCCCTCCATTTTGAAACTTGCTCTTGACATATGCTGCGCCGTACACGAAAAGAACGAAATTGTTGTTAGTTATCAACACCATCCTGTGCATGATAAGTCGGAGTTGCACAAAGCCATCATGGAGGATGAAGTTCACCTTATATTTCCAGTCCAAAGCGACGATGATAAGGAATACAAAAAGTATCTTCCCTATCTCAAACTTTTTGAGTCTCCCGGCATCGTTCTTATAAGAAGTCGAGACTCCATCAGCAGAGGAATTCAAAACTGGAGCGCCGCTGTTCGCAGCTGTTGGCCGATCGTTGTGTTAACACTTTTGCTGTCTATTGTGGCGGGAATATGTGTCTGGGCATTGGTAAGTGATCCCGTTTGTGTAATACATCAATAAAACATTGGACTTGGAATGAAACAAGTTCTAACCTTCTATGTGATCGCAACTTCTTAAAGGCAGGGCTCGGGATTTAACGAAAAAACAGCCTGCTGGTGTCAAATGTCGCCTAAGGGAGCTTTCCTTTTGTCAGAACTGGCCGGCTAGACCCGTCAATTCGCAAAGGAAATGCAACAATTTGAAGGAACACTTGCATGATAATCCCTCACATCCTTCTAGAGCAGTATATATCTGATCCCAGGTTTGTTAATTTGAAACGTTGTAGAGTTAGTCCTCCCAAATGCTCGGTCTGGCCGGTCAATTCCGTTAAATGGAAAGCGCCCTAACACTGCTATTCTCAGTTTTTTTAAATTTTTAACTTTCGCTGATTCACAGCATCACCAGAGAAAGAATTATAAGTGAAAGATGCGTTGTGTGGGTGACAAATTTTTGTGGGTGACTTGTATGTATAGTGATGAACAATAGATGACGAGCTGTTATAAAATATTGATCGTAGTAATATATACATGGTAGATACTCAGATCCGAGGAGCACAAATGGCTAAATTTATTATAGATCGACTGAAACAAAGGAGCTCTAAAAAACTTAGTTGTCCTGTTAAGTTGCTATTTAATATGCTAACCGTTGCAGGTATGATCTCAAGTCGACTAAGAATTAAAAAAAAAACAGCTCAATATTAATAGACACGCTTGATTTAAACAAGAATCTCTCTTTAACTGTAAAAAAAAAAAAAAATGACAGAAAATATTTTACTGAGGAAAAGGATTTTTGAGGTATGTACAGAGTCACTTTAAACATCTGCATGAAAAAATATGCGTAACTCAAAGCTAACACAGTTCTTAATATTCCTTTTAAAATTCTTTACGCAGGAAACCAAGAAAAACTCCAAGGAGTTTGGCAGTCCATTTTGTTATGGAATTTTCGACGGTATCTGGTGGGCCTTCGTTACCATGGCAACCGTTGGGTAAGACAACAACAGCAACAACAATCTTATACAACAGAAAAAGTAAAGTAATTAAAAGAAATATTTGCGAAAAAAAGAGAGCACAGCCGCTCAGAAATAGTAAAAGCTAATCGCACTGAGTGGCTGGGCTATGCGGAAAGCACTCATCTTGCTCGCTGACCCCGCGCTGGCGCGGTCAAAATATGTCTTTTTTCCCAGAAATCACTGTAAACATTGACGTACATGGTAGATTTTGCTGTTATATTAAAGGAGTATCTCTAGATGTTTTCGTTGACTTGCTGAGAAGAAGGTAATTAATGGTATTCATTTTCAATTAAAAATGATCGAGAGTTTCGAAAAAACAGATTCTAATTTCCCAGGCAAAATAGTCTTCCACAATCACAGTTATACGTCGTTTGAACACCTACCCCCGTGCAATGTTGTTCAGTACGTTTTAGTTTCTAAACAACAATGAAAGGTGGGAGACGAAGGGATGCAATTAATTCCATCAGTGTACCAACAATGTGTCTCTGATTGCAGCCCTCCAGACCTGATTGTTTTGAGATGGAATCTCTCTTTTGTTGAGGCCAATACGTTACCAGCCGATTTCTTGAAGCAGTGGGTAGGGTTAGAGGGGGAGAAATCTTGTGAGAAGGTCTTTCTCACTGTAGAAATAATTCAGATTGCTCTTACAGATATGGCGACAAGAGTCCAATCACTGATGGCGCGGTTGTTCGCTGTAATATGGATAATGATTGGGATCACTCTTTGTTCAATGCTGACTGCCACGCTGTCCAGCGCTTTCACAAACGTAACAGTGGATTACTATGGAGTTCTTTCTGAGAGGAAGGTACAAATGAACGAGAGCATTGTTTAGTAACAGCAGAAATATGTCTTGCGGTAATCTTCCTTGCTTTTATTCAACTAGCAGATCTTTTTACGCTCAGTCCCTCCAGCCCGACGAAAAGCAAACAAAAAATCACAAACGGAAAGTAAACAAATAAACAAGAAAAAGAAACATAAGTGCTCGTGAAAATGGCCGTGCGGAACTAAACTCGCTGTGAGATGCAGACGAATGTTTGGAGTCAATTTTTCAGCGCGTTATTCCTAGATTGGGCGAAATACACGCTGCTTCTTGTTCATCTTCTATTTTCTTTTTTCACAAGAAGCCGCGGCAGCCATGTTTGTCAGATCCTACACAAAAAATTGGCTACTCAATTTTTGTCAAAAGTCAACCCAAAAATACGCTGCAATAATAAAGCGCGCAACTCTACTAACAGTCAAGGCAGTGCCTGCAGTCTGCTAAATACTTTTATTTGATTCGCAGGTCGGAGTGGTAAAAGATAGCATTGCTCTTCAGAAAGCAGTAAACCTTGGCGCCAACGTGAAAGGTTTTTATGCATTGTGTCTCGAGTTATTTCGTTTTTTCAGTCATCCATTTCAAACTTCATTTATTTTGTATTCCTTCATACTTCATTCCTGTGTTAGTCCTATATCCTTTCAGTGTTTATTAGTCAGGTTGTCATTTTTCTTATCATTTAAGATTTCTTTTGAATCTTTTCCAACTGCCCTTAGTCTTTGAAGACCTTAATGAAGTACACAATGCCTTGGTCAACAAATCAGTAGACGGAATTTTGGAGGAGATGTTTACGGCAACAGAATACTTCGAACTACACTACGAAAATTCGTCGCTTTCTATCGTTCATTTTTATGAAGAGAAGCATGGATATGGAATCGCATTCAAGTCCCAGTATGTGGATGTTTTTGGAAAATTCTGGAATTGCATGTCATTTGTCGCCTCATTCATCGCTAATGACAAATATGATTTCGTCAAGGGACACATTCACAGAGCTAAGGTAAGGAAATAAATTTTCAAAATTAATACATTTGCAATCTGCGAACTCAAAGTCATGCCATGAGGTATCGGAAGCAGTCCGATTGCACTCACTCACTCGATCACTCCATTCTAGCCTGTTCCAGGCTCCCAGATAGTCGGCAAAACGAAAACAACTACGTGTGAAAGCAAGTCGACCCAAGCCCCTATTCATTTTTCGCAAGAATTTTTTTCTTTTTCCCGACTATCTGCGAGCCTGAAACAGGCTAACGCCAAACCAAACATTTTTCCCATGCTGTACGTCCCATGCTAAGTTCAACTTTTGTCCCAGTTGGAAGGTTTCAGGAGGTAGTAGAGAGAACGTGGTCCTCCTGGTCCTGGAGATTTTCATGTAATGGCGTCGATTTTTAGTGAATGAAAAATAAACCTTTTTGGAGTTCGAAAAGAGAAAATGGAAAGCTAATAGCAAAGAGACATAGCGTCCGAAAAATGACGTGGAATTCCTAAAAAGTGACGAAAAAGTACGAAGTGACGATCAAATAATCGCTGAATATGAAGAATAACCTTGCTTCATTTCGACTCGAGGAAGAATGTAACAGGGAGTGGATGCTATATCATCTACAAACTATGGGAAACTTCTCATTAAGTTGTAGAGCATATTGCTTTCCTTTAAAAATTACAAACTTTCTACATATATTTATACATCGGAAACTGTTCCATCCCTCAAATTGCGACTACCGTAGTCACTTGACAAAGAACATGGTTTGCCAAACTCAAAAGCGTTGTTGTTCGCTATATTGTACATTCACCGGCTTTTCTTGCTGATAAAATAGACGCTGGACGTCAGAGAAATTTGCAGTCAAATATGTCTTAGAGCATGTCGGGGCTAATGGATTTTGCGATAGGGCTAGTGCATTCTGACCACTTCTAGTAACATGCCCGACGAGCAAGGAAATAGGCCATTTCCGAGTTCATGTCTGTCTCCTCTTCAAAGCGAGTCTAAAGCCGTGTTCACATTAGGCCTCGATTATGATCAAATTATAAACGAATTAATTAAATATGAAATGGCTTCACATCAACTAATTGCAGTCCCTGATTATAACTGGATTATTACTTCAACAACCTCAAAGGAGTTGTTTGAAGTAATTACAATGCGTAAATGAACAGAATGGCGAGCACGTGGTGGTATGAGCAGACGAAACTTCTAATCGCTTTATGGAGTGAACGTTTGGATTTGTCTTCTTGTATTCTCGGAAGCTATCCTTGGTTCTCTTCTCGCTTCAAGCACATGACGGCAGCCACGCGATACGGCGCCATTTTGTCTCACACTGCGAGGTTACCCTGCGTATTGTATTTGAATTTTCGCAGATGAGAACAGAACCATAATTGAATAAAATTGAATGGAGTATGATAGCCTGATATATACTTCAGTTGATCATAACCAACGTTGAGTTTGAACACGGCTTAAGTGCGAAGTCTTTGTGTTGGTAATTAGTTCTACTTTAAATATGAATAAAAACTAATTTTCATAAGAAAAACTTAATCTCGCTTTGAAGAGGAGGCAGACATAAACTCGGAAATGGGCTATTCAAATTTCAGGGTTACTATAAGACAGACTTCTAGCCGTTTTTGAAGTTGATCTCACAAAGTGAAATCAGTTGAAACAAGTATCGCATAATTAAATTTCATGTCAGACAGCCAGTCCGCAGAATCTTCGAGTACCATAACAAAATGCTGATGAATTTTATAGAATCACTTTTACGGCAAATGCGAACGGCAAAACGTACCTTCATGTTCGCTTACTTTTTTTTGATACGTAAGTAGATCAAACAGAAAAACAGAATACAACAAATTAAAAGAAGTCCACATTATTGCGCAAAGGCTGAGAGGCAGATAGCATTAGTTTAATTTTGAAAAACGGAGGGTTCTCAATAGATTTGGTAAGATACGGGATTTGCCTTTTTTCGCGGTGATATTCGGCATCTCAGCTGAAAACAGGGGCGGGAAGCGGGAATTTCAGCAAGTGGGAGCGGGATCTCGTGTTTTTATAGGATTGGGATGCGAGATTGGCAAGGGAAACAGAGCGAGATAAGGGATTTCAATTCTCCTCAGTTGCCCATTGCAAAAACTGCAGGCTGCGGAAATGTACCTTTTTGTGCGTAAAGCTGTGTCAGGTTTCATGTAATGAATAGCAACAGCTCTGTACCCTGTCAAACGTATCCATTATCGCTTACCCCACGTTAGTATCAGACCGTATAAGGTCTTTGAGACTTGTGATCTTTTGTGTTGGCCTCTGACATAAATGACATTTGTTTATTTCCGACATTTGCGTCTGTATTCTTGACTTCAGTGTCCTAAGTGGTCCTAAGTGGTTTGTTGTGGCCAGTAGTGGTGACAGTAATTTACCGAACGAACCGGGAAACGACATATCGACATTATAAATTGTACGTGTAAAAAAACAAAACAAAACAGTGAAACGTTTAAATAAGGAAATATATGTCAACACCAACTCTCTACTCGTTTCTGCCCAGTCACTAGTAAGACTCTTTCTGAATCTTGTAACTTGTGTTTTTCGAATTGCTTCTGATTTTCTTTTTGTTTGTATTTTTACTCCAACCGACTGATCCAAAATTAGGAAACACACGAAGAAAGGGGGTCCAAGGGCCTAATAAGAACTCAGCATCTCAACTTGGAAAGATGTCTGTGAAGCTAAGAAAAAACATTATTAAAACGCTCAATGTAAAGGAATCCAGTTGGCCCTCGGATTCCAGATCCCAGCTCGGGGATTCCGGATCCTGAATAGTGGATCCCGGGTAATCAGTCGTTGATTTCGGATTCCAGACTGGTTTCATCGAAATGGATCCTGGATTCCATCAAAAGCTGTAGATTTTGGATTCCATAGCCTCACATTTGCCGATTTTAATCCGGATTCCTTCACATAGGGCAATCTTAAAGACAGGTTTCTTTTTGGCTCTGCGAGTAGATCGATTGACTTCATCTGTTGGGCATAAAGAGAAGACAAACCTCTCCGTCCAGGGCCCTTTTCTCGAAAGCCTCGAAACGTTTCGGGCCTTATATCATCTGTATCTTAAGAACAGAGTGATTTTAAGTCAATAAGCTTCGATATCTTGCGTTTTGTTATCTTGAAAACATGTTAAAATATCACCCTACGACAACAAAAGGAGGGCAGTTTCGTAAATTGCTTTTTGGGCTCGAAAAGATATCGGGACTTTTCGAGGAACGGGCCCCAGGGCTTAAACCAAATTAAGACAGCACTGAACAAAAGTACTTCGCGCTCGATTCCTTAGCGTTTTGAGGTTTCTATCCCTGATACAACTTTCATTTTTTAATAAAAAACGGACGAGTTTGAGACCAAATTTTATGCTCATATACTAATTCTAAGATGCATATACCTAGATACATATATATCTATATATATATACGGAAGAAAAAAACACATAAACTACAAGTTCATCCCTACCGTGGGCAACCACGAAACAGGCTTGTAGGGATGAACTTGTAGTTTATGTGTTTTTTTCTTCCGTATATATTTCGCTCTACTTCACCTTTTATATATCTATATACATATATTTATATATATTTATATATATGCAGTTATATATATATATATATTTTTTTTTTTTTTTTTTTTTTTTTTTTGCGTTAGTAATTTAGATGGGTCGCAAATACAAAGCGACGTAAACGACCGCTTCCATGGTAAAATCCCAACCAAAAACCAGCCAAGCAAGTTCGGTCCATTGGCAGCCATGGAAAGCTGTTTCGGCCTTGTTAGGCCTCATCAGCGTGG
>NC_090874.1:17718438-17720938 GCF_036669935.1 Montipora foliosa | reverse complement strand
TTAAAAACTTTGTGGACTGCCAGAAAAAAAAAAAAACTTTGAGTTTGATTGTTGAAGTACTTATAACCACAAAGGGGTTTTGTTCTGAATTACATGTACATCATTCAATAATCTACCTTCTAAAAAGTCAATTGTCTTTTTCCCTCCAAAAACCCGAAAAATAAATATAAAAGATGAAGGTAATTCTTATTAAACAAGGTTTTGTTTTTCTGCTGCTCTAAGATAAAAAAAAGGAGAATTAGTTATCATGCCCAGTATGCCTAACCCCAACCTTAATGCTAACCATTTAAAATCAGTGCCATAGGCGTTTTTACGGACTAACTCATGAAAAACGTACGCCAACTACATCTCCTTACTGATTTACTTACCAATATACACGTACTTGCTAACAATTGATGGACTTTTTGTTGATGTTTCCTACTTTCAATTTCAACCTAGTTTAAAATTAAATTTACCTAGGTTGAAATCATTTCAACCTGAATTTCAAATTTACCTGTAACACATACAACTCAATAATGTCCCTTTCATGGTAATACATAAATGCGTTAGCGGCTATAACAGCAAAGGGAGTATCCATAGCGATTCCGTACGTTTGATGGTATATGTCACAGCTAAATTCTGATTGTAGGAAATTATTCTGAAAGACTAGCCTGGTTAAGGACGTTCGCGCCAAAATCTTTCTGCGGTGAGATTTTCTTCATTTCTCGCCTAGAGTTAGTTCATAAAGTACTTAGTTCAAAAATGAGAAAAGATTTGGGGGTCACCGACTTGGTTTCGGAGAAAATGCCCGACCTATCCAATCGAACAGTTCGGCAATCGAACCCAATCGAACACCAATCGTCAGGGGCACCCAACGAGAAAATAGTTCAAAACCACTTAAACATAGCATTTTTAAGCGTATTTTAGTATTTAAACGGTAGATATAGGCATACTTTTATCCCATAATTTTTTTCATCTGTTCGGATTTCCTAGCTGAAAGTCTGGTGATCCGAAAATCATAGAGATCAAATTTTACCTTTTCGAAAATTTCAGCCAGAAAAAAGGCTCCCGAAAATTCTAGGTGACCTTTTCAGGCTAAAAATCTGTTAAAAATGAGCAATTATACCATTTTTCAGATGTTCGAAAATCCTAGGAGAGGCAGGCAAGCAAGACATTTTACAACAAATGTTCCGAAAATTCTAGATCTCAAATCGTCTTCCGAACAGATATTTTCCGAAAATTGACGTTGGGTGCTCCTGAATCGTTTGATTGCTGAACTCAATCGAACGTAATCGAACTTACAATAAAATTTTGCCAATCGAACACAATCGAACGTTCGATTACCGAACGATTGGTACAATCGAACGTTCGATTAACGAACGCCGTTGTTGAACGCCGTTGTTGAAATGGTGCGATTTTTCTCTGTTGAGAAGCATTTCTTTTTAATAGCCACAGTACCTTAACAGTCATCGAAATTGCCTTTTATTTGTTTTGTTTTGTTCGAACATTGACATTCTTGCAGTATGATGTTCAGTTCCTGTTTATTCAATAAAAGCTGACATTGATTATATTCCACGTGTTTTACTCAGTTTGAGGCGTCAAGGGACAATTGCATGGGATTAGTTCGATTTTGTTCGATTATATTGGTTCGATTGGTTCGAAAATCGAACTCACAGCAAAATGGGTGTTCGATTTTGTTCGACTGCCGAACCCAATCGAACGATTGGAGTTTGATTGGGTTCGATTGGTTTTTTTGTTCGGTTTTGTTCCATTGGATATGTCGGGAAAATGGCAGTGGAAAAATGCCTTAATGGCGAGATGTAGCCTCATCTGCTCATCCATTGAAAATCATAAAAATAAACTTTTAGAGTGAAGGTTTCCGTGCATAGGTTTTTAGAGGTGGGATTTTTAGATAGTTGCATGCCGCTAGGGATGTCGTAAACAGTAGAGTTCATCCTCGACGAGCGTTTTCGTAAGCCCCATCCGTTGCAACCACTACCGGCATTCGATGGCAAGAGGAAAGAAAATGTTAAAAAAAGATAACTTCCTACGGTGGGAATTTTTTCATTTCATCTTATTTTTTAGATAGTAAGTAAAGTAAGTGATTCATGATTAAAAAAATAGGGGTCACCGACGATCTAAACGAATAAAATCGATGTGATTTTGCAAAGCTCTTGGAAAATTTCGTTTGTCACGTTTTTGCGTGACCTATCGGGGAAGGACTAAAACCCAAGAGAAGATCGATCGTTGAAGGGATGAAAGGTTTTTACCCCCCAAAAAAACTTTATCGGCTTAGCAACGAAGTTTTAAGCAGGCTTCATCTTCATTTGGTTAGTATTTTGTATAATATCTCTCGATTGCCGTCATGCTCATCTTCTGGAGGGTGGTTTTTGTGAAATTTAATCGCTGGTTGTTTCCACGCAGGTCCGCACTATTCAAGCGGGCGAGGACGAAAATACTGCTCTATTTTCACGAAAGTAAAGGAAAAGAACTTCAAAAACATGCATTCATTTTGAACTTA
>NC_090874.1:17710938-17713438 GCF_036669935.1 Montipora foliosa | reverse complement strand
TCTGGGGTAGTTTTGGTTTCTTTCCATGGTGGTATGCCAAATACCAATTCATAGGGTGTTTGTTTTGTTGCTTCATGTTCCACAATGTTCTTTTTGTAAGCAGCTTCCCCTAGTACCTGACACCAATGATTTGGACTTTGTTTCTTTTCTTTTAAGATATTTCTGATGTTTTGCTTTACTGTTTGATTGTTCCTTTCCACCAAACCTTGAGTTGATGGTTTTCTGGGAGCTCCATGAAGTTGAGCGATGCCGTTGTTCTTGCAGAATTGGGACATCAGAGAATTCTTAAATTCCCGTCCATTGTCAGTGTGTATTTTCTGAGGGAATCCAAATTGCCAGCAAAATTGAGACAGGCATTCCAATACATCTTCAGCTTGCTTATTTTTTGATGGATAAAGCCATGAATATTTTGTGAAATGATCAATCATGTGGAGAATCCAATTGTGTTTGCGATGACATGTACATGGTAAGTTTCTAAGGTCCATTAGGTCCATTTGCAAATGCGTTAGGAATCCTCTTGCTTGAATAGGAGCTAGCACAGGCTGTTTTTGTCTGCTGCTGATTGACTTTTGTTCTTCATGTATTTAGCAGAGTGAAAGAAAGAGTCACAGGACGAAATCACACGTTTCCGTATTTCTGAAACGTGGCGGAAACATGCAACTCCATGTTTCCGTTATGTTTACGTCTTGCGGAAACGTGAAAATTCAAGTCTACGTGAATCACGTTTCCGTCGTTTTTAAGCCTGCAGATTTCCGCCGTTGTTCTTTTCCGTCATGTTTCTGCAAACGGATTTGCAGTTGTTTTCTACATCTCCGGCAAAACACAAACGGGAGATGGTTCTTTTAACAATAATTAATCTTAACCTTTTAACCAGTAGGGACGAACTACAGCTGCAGCCGCAGGAAGTACCTCACCTCACACTTCGCAAAATGACAAAGATAATGTGGTATGAGGAGTCTGGGCCACATGAGACATTTGTGTTAATTTGAGGTGGTTATACCAAATGAGACATTCGTGTGATCCGAGTTGGTTGGGCCAAATAAGACAGCTGTACGTGTGCATGTGGTTTGAGCTGGTTGGGCCAGATGGCACATTTTGTCATTTAATCCAGTTGAGAAAAATGAGACAGTTGTGTGATTTGAGCCAGTTGCGCCAAAATGAGACAGTAGGTAGTTGTGTGAATTGAGCCGCGCCGGTTAGGCCAAATGCGACATTTTTGTGATTTGAGCTAGTTAGGGCAAATGAGACAGTATGATTTGATCAAATTGAGCCAACTGAGACAGTTGTGTCACAAGATCCAGTTGGGACAAATGAGACAGTTGTGTCATTAGATCCAATTGAGCCAAATGAGACAGTTGTATCATTTGATCTGGTTGGCCAAGAGAAAATGAGGGGACAGAGAAGGAGGCTCCCGGTCCAGCCCTTGGGATATGTCATGTCCACGAAAGTTATTTTTAGACGAGCGGAAGTCTTCCGAGACGTTCGCATGCACGCCAATCTCGGTCCGATGTTTGAAAGAAAATATATATTCATCAGCCTTCCACGCGTGCCATCATTTTCTCTTTTCACTAAGAACCTGAGAGCGAGGCAAGACTGCATGCGGACGTCTCAGAAGACAGACTTCCGCTAGAACAAAGACCTCCGCTCGTCTAAAAATAACTTTTGTGGACATAACATATCCCGGCCAACGCCTTGAGCCTCCCTCTCTGTCCCCTCATTTTCTCTTGGGTTGGCCCAAATCAGACAGCCAGTTGGATTGTTCTAGCCAATTAGATCATTCTAGCCAGTTGGATCAATTCAGCCGGCTGGACCATTCAAGCCAGTTTATTTTAGCCATGTTCACTCATTATTCAAGCTAGATGGACTAATTCAGCTAATTGGACTACAGATTATTTAGCTACGTGGATCATTTGTCATGGTTGAATCGTGGGTCATTGCACAGTCTTTACTAAAGAGGACAACTCCAATCCCTTAAACAGTTTCTTTTTTTGATCACTTCAACAAAAAACTTATTTTTTTAAAACTTAAGTTGTTTGGGTCCAGATTGTTCGGATGCGTTGCTGAACATGTGGCTTCTTCTAGTGATGACTTAGACAATTTTTTAAAAACGAAACTAGTGAGCAGCACACAGGGTTGTAGGCTACTGATAGCTTGTATGCCACAAATCATTGTATTTGTGCTTAACTACAAATATTCTTCAATACTTTCCATCACTGCAGTACAATAAACAGATTCATAAGTCATAGGGTCAAACAACTGAGCTTAAAGGCCCTACAGAAATACAGCTTCACATACAGTCGGTAAGGAATGGTAAATGGAAACTTGAACAAGTCAATCTTCACTATTATTGGAACATTCTAAGCAATTACTAGCTTGTTTGCAGTTATCACAACAGCTGTGACCACTTGTTAGTACTGGCTTTGAAGCACCAAAATGGCAAAGAATTACCTCTCGCCTGCAAGATTGTGTTGTTGCATATTTCCGCATAACTGGTTGAAGG
>NC_090874.1:17698438-17705938 GCF_036669935.1 Montipora foliosa | reverse complement strand
ACAGTGGTCTCAGTGCTTCAAAACAGGCGTGGCTCAACATTGGGGAGGAAGAAGGCACATTTCAGTTGGGAAAACAGTGTGAAGTAGAAATCTCAGGATTGTTCCAGAAAATTCGAGAGAAACGGTGTCTGTTTCAACGATTTGTGACGAGTATTGTAGATAAAAGCCAATCGAATTCTTTTGTGAAAGCTGGCAAGTCTTCCCATTTAACAGGGTCTTCATCCAATCTTGAGGTTTTTGAAAGTGGGTACTGCCATACTTGGCCACCGTTAACTCTTCCCTGGACTCTACTCGCCTGTGGAAAGGCCTCCTTTAAAGTAATCCCCAGTTCTTTGACTTGCAATGGAAAATTTTCCTTTTCGAAGCTGTTATTTACATAGTCGTCGAGTATTTCTTGTACGGAGATAAAGTTTTGTTCGTCTCTTCGATAATTCATTGAAAGCCTGCAGGTAAAATAGTCAAGTTCGATCAGGGAAAAATCAAACACGGTAATTTGTGGCTCACGTTCGAAAGCCAACTGGTCAGATATCTTACCATTTAGAAACAAACACGTGTTTTTCTCTCTTCGATACTTTGGATCTCTTCTCGTCCGGCTGCTTTTCGCGCAACGGGACGGGTCTTTTCAAGGGAGAAGCCGCCATTATTTTAAAACTCCCTCCACAGCTGATGTTTTGATTCTCGAATTAGTAACGGTCTGTTGCTTTTGCGTTTCCGGTCCCAATTCACTTCCGTCACCAAGTGCTGCGGTTCGCATCGAACGAAGTCACGTGGTACAAGTTTCCTCCCTTTCCGTATTTTATACTGTAAGCCGATGTTGCGAGCCCTCGGTCTCTTGGTTTGCGGTATACAGAATGTGTAACGAAACTGTAACGCGATCGTCAACGCGATCAAAATAACCCATTATTTCAGATGTTTTCGACGGGTTTTGATGTTCTAACGACAAACATATCTCCTCTGGACCCTGTGATATTGACGGCTCGCGCATAGGCAAAACTATAAGAAGATCGCGATACCAGTCCATAATGTTTTGCAGTTATCTTTTTTTATCAACTTTGGAAAATGCCATCGACGGACAAGGACCTACGTTTGAGGTCATTGTGGCTTTGAATTTTAAATCAAAAATCACAGAAAGGACACAACTGTCAGGAATTTTTTGGGGGTAAAATGGGATATTTTTCTGGATAGTGTTGAAACGTGGAGCACCTGCTATTAGATACTATTCCATGCATTCAATTTCACCATCTGTTTATATTAAGCAATCTGCTTATATTAAGCAATCTGCTTATCATATTTGATAGGCAGTTCCTGATATAAAAGTTTACTCCCAGGTTGCAGAAAAAAAAAAAAAGTTTATCATTATCCTAGCTAAGTATTAACAGTTGAATCAAACACGGTCTAAAACGGCATTGAACTTGACACTTGAATTAAGATTTGGAATACTGAACCAAAAACTGAATAAAAAACGTCTTTCAAAAGGATGCCGGTCTGCCTGCGACCTCACATGTGAATTTAAGGTTTATCAAATGTCATATATATGGGCCTTGAACCGCAGTTCGAATTGAATATCATGGCAGTTAGCGTTAGATGACACAGTTGCGTCATTCCTCCTGTCAACGTCCACCAATCAAACTCAATGAAGTCGATGACGTCTCGGGAAAATTGAGTACAAATTTTCAATTAGTTGATATAGAA
Organism: Montipora foliosa; assembly: GCF_036669935.1. Classification (NCBI taxonomy): domain Eukaryota; kingdom Metazoa; phylum Cnidaria; class Anthozoa; order Scleractinia; family Acroporidae; genus Montipora; species Montipora foliosa. The sequence continues at coordinate 17,704,246 of NC_090874.1, read as the reverse complement.
AATGAAGATGTCGAGTGATTTGGTGGTTAGCTATGTCAACTGTCAAATTTTATTTGCTTGTTTATACTTTATATTAGAAACTACATAATGATTGAGAATAACTTAAGCATTCAAAGAGAACTTCACGAGCTGACTAAAGCATCTTGAGATCTATCACATCTGCAGATCTAGAGCGGCAAAGAATGTTGTTGTCAACTTGGGTTGTAGTGTTAACTTTCGTCGTTGTTAGCATTTCAAAAGAAGGTCCACTGTCCACGGTCGATTTTTTGACTAAAATTACTGAAGAGAAGTCTAACGCTCCGCCGAATGGTAGCCCAAGGGTAGAAACTCCTTTCCCGAAAAGTCTCAACGCATCGTGGATGTTAATGCCGCCGTTTGTGACGCGAAATTCAAGTGATCATCACGCTAGTAAAAGCAATACAACTGTTAATCAAATAGATGGCATTTTGCCCTACATTTTGAAACTTGCTCTTAACATATGCTGCGCCGTACACGAAAAGAACGAAATTGTTGTTAGTTATCAACACCATCCTGTGCATGATAAGTCGGAGTTGCACAAAGCAATCATGGAGGATAAAGTTCACCTTATATATCCCGTGCAAAGCGACGATGATAAGAAATACAAAAAGCATCTTCCCTATCTCAAACGTTTTGATTCTCCCGGCATCGTTCTTATAAGAAGTCGAGACTCCATCAGCAGAGGAATTCAAAACTGGAGCGCCGCTGTTCGCAGCTGTTGGCCGATCGCTGTGTTAACACTTTTGCTGTCTATTCTGGCGGGAATATGTGTCTGGGCATTGGTAAGTGATCCCGTTTGTGTAATACATCAATAAAACATTGGACTTGGAATGAAACAAGTTCTAACCTTCTATGTGATCGCAACTTCTTAAAGGTAGGGCTCGGGATTTAACGAAAAAACAGCCTGCTGGTGTCAAATGTCGCCTAAGGGAGCTTTCCTTTTGTCAGAACTGGCCGGCCAGACCCGTCAATTCGCAAAGGAAATGCAACAATTTGAAGGAACACTTGCATGATAATCCCTCACATCCTTTTAGAGGAGTATATATCAGATCCCAGGTTTGTTAATTTGAAACGTTGTAGAGTTAGTCCTCCCAAATGTTCGGTCTGGCCGGTCAATTCCGTTAAATGGAAAGCGCCCTAACACTGCTATTCTCAGTGTTTTTTAATTTTAAACTTTCGCTGATTCACAGCATCACCAGAGAAAAAATTATAAGTGAAAGATGCGTTGTGTGGGTGACAAATATTTTGTGGGTGACTTGTATGTATAGTGATGAACAATAGATGACGAGCTGTTATAAAATATTGATCGTAGTAATATATACATCGTAGATACTCAGATCCGAGGAGCACAAATGGCTAAATTTATTATAGATCGACTGAAACAAAGGAGCTCTAAAAAACTTAGTTGTCCTGTTAAGTTGCTATTTAATATGCTAACCGTTGCAGGTATGATCTCAAGTCGACTAAGAATTAAAAAAAACAGCTCAATATTAACAGACACGCTTGATTTAAACAAGAATCTCTCTTTAACTGTAAAAAAAAAAAAAAATGACAGAAAATATTTTACTGAGGAAAAGGATTTTTGAGGTATGTACAGAGTCACTTTAAACATCTGCATGAAAAAATATGCGTAACTCAAACCTAACACAGTTCTTAATATTCCTTTTAAAATTCTTTACGCAGGAAACCAAGAAAAACTCCAAGGAGTTTGGCAGTCCATTTTGTTATGGAATTTTCGACGGTTTCTGGTGGGCCTTCGTTACCATGGCAACCGTTGGGTAAGACAACAACAGCAACAACAATCTTATACAACAGAAAAAGTAAAGTAATTAAAGGAAATATTTGCGAAAAAAAGAGAGCACAGCCGCTCAGAAATAGTGAAAGCTAATCTCACTGAGTGGCTGAACTATGCGGAAAGCACTCATCTTGCTCGCTGACCCCGCGCTGGCGCGGTCAAAATATGTCTTTTTTCCCAGAAATCACTGTAAACATTGACGTACATGATAGATCTTCCTGTTATATTAAAGGAGTATCTCTAGATGTTTTCGTTGACTTGCTGAGAAGAAGGTAATTAATGGTATTCATTTTCAATTAAAAATGATCGAGAGTTTCGAAAAACCAGATTCTAATTTCCCAGGCAAAATAGTCTTCCACAATCACAGTTATACGTCATTTGAACACCTACCCCCGTGCAATGTTGTTCAGTACGTTTTAGTTTCTAAACAACTTACAATGAAAGGTGGGAGAGGGAGGCCGGGATGCTCGATTAATTCCATCAGTGTAACAACAATGTGTCACTGATTGCAGCCCTCCAGACCTGATTGTTTTGAGATGGAATCTCTCTTTAGTTGAGGCCAATACGTTACCAGCCGATTTCTTGAGGCCGTGGGGAGGAGTAGAGGGGGAGAAATCTTGTGAGAAGGTCTTTCTCACTGTAGAAATAATTCAGATTGCTCTTACAGATATGGCGACAAGACTCCGAAGTCACTGATGGCGCGGTTGTTCTCTGTAATATGGATAATGATTGGGATCACTCTTTGTTCAATGCTGACTGCCACGCTGTCCAGCGCTTTCACAAACGTAACAGTGGATTACTATGGAGTTCTTTCTGAGAGGAAGGTACAAATATGAACGAGAGCATTGTTTAGTAACAGCAGAAATATGTCTTGCGGTAATCTTCCTTGCTTTTATTCAACTAGCAGATCTTTTTACGCTCAGTCCCTGCAGCCCGACGAAAAGCAAACAAAAAATCACAAACGGAAAGTAAACAAATAAAAAAGAAAAAGAAACATAAGTGCTCGTGAAAATTGCCGTGCGGAACTAAACTCGCTGTGAGATGCAGACGAATGTTTGTAGTCAATTTTTCAGCGCGTTATTCCTAGATTGCGCGAAATACACGCTGCATCTTGTTCATCTTCTATTTTCTTTTTTCACAAGAAGCCGCGGCAGCCATTTTTTTCAGATCCTACACAAAAAATTGGCTACTCTATTTTTGTCAAAAGTCAACCCAAAAATACACTGCAATAAAAAAGCACGCAACTCTACTGACAGTCAAGGGAGTGCCTGCAGTCTGCTAAATACTTTTATTTGATTTGCAGGTCGGAGTGGTAAAAGATAGCATTGCTCTTCAGAAAGCAGTAAACCTTGGCGCCAACGTGAAAGGTTTTTATGCATTGTGTCTCGAGTTATTTCGTTTTTTCAGTCATCCATTTCAAACTTCATTTATTTTGTATTCCTTCATACTTCATTCCTCTGTTAGTCCTATATCCTTTCAGTGTTTATTAGTCAGGTTGTCATTTTTCTTATCATTTAAGATTTCTTTTGAATCTTTTCCAACTGCCATTAGTCTTTGAAGACCTTAATGAAGTACACAATGCCTTGGTCAACAAATCAGTAGACGGAATTTTGGAGGAGATGTTTACGGCAACAGAATACTTCGAACTACACTACGAAAATTCGTCGCTTTCTATCGTTCATTTTTATGAAGAGAAGCATGGATATGGAATCGCATTCAAGTCCCAGTATGTGGATGTTTTTGGAAAATTCTGGAATTGCATGTCATTTGTCGCCTCATTCATCGCTAATGACAAATATGATTTCGTCAAGGGACACATTCACAGAGCTAAGGTAAGGAAATAAAAATTTCAAAATGAATACATTTGCAATCTGCGAACTCAAATTCATGCCATGAGGTATCGGAAGCAGTCTGATTGCACTCACTCACTCGATCACTCCATTCTAGCCTGTTCCAGGCTCCCAGATAGTCGGCAAAACGAAAACAACTACGTGTGAAAGCGAGTCGACCCAAGCCCCTATTCATTTTTCGCAAGAATTTTTTTCTTTTTCCCGACTATCTGAAGGCCTGAAACAGGCTAACGCCAAACCAAACATTTTTCCCATGCTGTACGTCCCATGCTAAGTTCAACTTTTGTCCCAGTTGGAAGGTTTCAGGAGGTAGTAGAGAGAACGTGGTCCTCCTGGTCCTGGAGATTTTCATGTAATGGCGTCGATTTTTAGTGAATGAAAAATAAACCTTTTTGGAGTTCGAAAAGAGAAAATGGAAAACTAATAGCAAAGAGACATAGCGTCCGAAAAATGACGTGGAATTCTTAAAAAGTGACGAAAAAGTACGAAGTGACGATCAAATAATCGCCGAATATGAAGAATAACCTTGCTTCATTTCGACTCGAGGAAGAATGTAACAGGGAATGGATGCTATATCATCTACAAACTAAGGGAAACTTCTCATTAAGTTGTAGCTTTCCTTTAAAAATTACAAACTTTCTACATATATTTATACATCGGAAACTGTTCCATCCCTCAAATTGCGACTACCGTAGTCACTTGACAAAGAACATGGTTTGCCAAACTCAAAAGCGTTGTTGTTCGCTATATTGTACATTCACCGGCTTTTCTTGCTGATAAAATAGACGCTGGACGTCAGAGAAATTTGCAGTCAAATATGTCTTAGAGCATGTCGGGGCTAATGGATTTTGCGATAGGGCTAGTGCATTCTGACCACTTCTAGTAACATGCCCGACGAGCAAGGAAATAGGCCATTTCCGAGTTCATGTCTGTCTCCTCTTCAAAGCGAGTCTAAAGCCGTGTTCACATTAGGCCTCGATTATGATCAAATTATAAACGAATTATTAAATATGAAATGGCTTCACATCAACTAATTGCAGTCCCTGATTATAACTGGATTATTACTTCAACAACATCAAAGGAGTTGTTTGAAGTAATTACAATGCGTAAATGAACAGAATGGAGAGCACGTGGTGGTATGAGCAGACGAAACTTCTAATCGCTTTATGGAGTGAAGGTTTGGATTTGTCTTCTTGTATTCTCGGAAGCTATCCTTGGTTCTCTTCTCGCTTCAAGCACATGACGGCAGCCACGCGATACGGCGCCATTTTGTCTCACACTGCGAGGTTACCCTGCGTATTGTATTTGAATTTTCGCAGATGAGAACAGAACCATAATTGACTAAAATTGAATGGAGTATGATAACCTGATATATACTTCAGTTGATCATAACCAACGTTGAGTTTGAACACGGCTTAAGTGCGAAGTCTTTGTGTTGGTAATTAGTTCTACTTTAAATATGAATGAAAACTAATTTTCATAAGAAAAACTTAATCTCGCTTTGAAGAGGAGGCAGACATAAACTCGGAAATGGGCTATTCAAATTTCAGGGTTACTATAAGACAGACTTCTAGCCGTTTTTGAAGTTGATCTCACAAAGTGAAATCAGTTGAAACAAGTATCGCATAATTAAATTTCATGTCAGACAGCTAGTCCGCAGAATCTTCGAGTACCATAACAAAATGCTGATGAATTTTATAGAATCACTTTTACGGCAAATGCGAACGGCAAAACGTACCTTCATGTTCGCTTACTTTTTTTTGATACGTAAGTAGATCAAACAGAAAAACAGAATACAACAAATTAAAAGAAGTCCACATTATTGCGCAAAGGCTGAGAGGCAGATAGCATTAGTTTAATTTTGAAAAACGGAGGGTTCTCAATAGATTTGGTAAGATACGGGATTTGGCTTTTTTCGCGGTGATATTCGGCATCTCAGCTGAAAACAGGGGCGGGAAGCGGGAATTTCAGCAAGTGGGAGCGGGATCTCGTGTTTTTATAGGATTGGGATGCGAGATTAGCAAGGGAAACAGAGCGAGATAAGGGATTTCAATTCTCCTCAGTTGCCCATAGCAAAAACTGCAATCTGCGGAAATGTACCTTTTTGTGCGTAAAGCTGTGTCAGGTTTCATGTAATGAATAGCA
>NC_090874.1:17688438-17693438 GCF_036669935.1 Montipora foliosa | reverse complement strand
TATGAAAGTTATGAAAAACAAATCATGATAATGTAAAATTTGCAATAAAAATGTTAATATAGTAGAGAAGAATTATATTTTAGCCCAAGAGTACAATGAAGAGGAAGCTCGCCTTTTATTGGCTAATCGTGTTCGTTACCATGACGAACATGTGAAAGATAAAAATGATACGTTCACTGCGCGCAGTGAAGATATGATTTTTTAGTAAAAGGAGAAATCCTGGTATTTCATCAATATCTATATAATAAAATAAGGTAACGGATTCTGTTTTTTTGTGGAGAACACAACTCCCCACTAAAACTCATGGTTTTCATTTTTTAATAATAGGCCATTTCCCAGTTCATGTTTGCCTCAAAGCGAGCCTAAGCTTTTGTGATGGTAATTAGTTCTACTTAACGTATGAATAAAAACTAATTTTCATAAGAAAAGCTTCGCACTTAGACTCCATCGCTTTGAAGAGGAGGCAGACAAAAACTGGGAATTTTCCTATTAATTTTGTGTAGTTTTACCACTTGTTTGCCCCTACTCCATATGCAAAAAAAATGTCTCTTAAGACTTTGAAAAGTGTAGAGTGATAGATAATGTACATATTTTATGATGTTTTAGAAATCCTGAAGAGTTTCCAGTGTATAAATAAAGATTGGTTGGTTGATTGAAAAACTGTTAGGCTGAACAGTTTTCAAAAACCTGAATTGCAATCCCTTTTAATCTACCTCAATTTCGCCCATCCTTACATCCTTTGGTCTTTGTTGTTTCATTCAAACCTTCCGTCAATGTTCTAAGTAGTTATTTTTACCTTTTCGCCTTATTTGGTTGCCAGGCACGGTTCCCAGTCGCTAAATTTGGCTAAATGTCTTGACACAGCCCCTTTAACTGCTCTATAAAATTAGTATTACCGTATCATGAAAAACCATCACTCGAATTAATGAGCACGGCCGTTCGAGAGAATAGGAGCTACGGAAAGTGATAGCCAGTGTAGTCCTTGCGAGCCTACAACTTGAATGTCTTTCTCCTTGGAGCTAAAATCTTGGACAATCTTCATCCTTAGTATTTATATCACTGAGAAATTCAAAGAGAGTCTCCCGTGTCCCATCCCAGACGACAAAAATATCATCGATAAGCCGCTTGTAGAGTGTAAGATGTTGAGCATGTGTTACAGGTTGAAATTAAATTCAGGTCCATTTAAATCAAACTAGGTAAATTTAACTCAAACTAGGTGAAAAAATTGACCTAGATTATTTATCAACTGTTTGAAAAGGGATTTTATTTATGTGGTGTGGTTGATAAAAAGGGGCTCGGTTTTTTAGGGGGGTTGAAAACAAAACAAAAAAATCTCCTGTCCCTCCTCCCACTTTCCTCTCTACTTTCTTCCTTTCTTTTCTTACTCTCTTTCTGTCTGTCCCTATCCCTCTTAACCTTCCATCCCCTGATCCATTCGTCATACCTACCACTACTTTATGTACCCTTGACCCATTCATTTCCAATGTGTACATGAGAGAAAGAAATCGCCTTGAACTGCACTTACCGACTCTTGAACCAGGCATCTCTGACATCCCTTAGTATTGAGTCCTTCGCCGTAACTAACCTCTAAACCACACAGGACTTGGAAAAACAGTCGTCATTAATTTTAATAGCAAAAACGTTTCTTGTGGTGCAAGAAGGCCCAGACTCTTCTCGGTCATAGTAAATTATGCAAAAGTTTACTCGTGCGCAATGCGTGGCCCTGTACGGTTCGTAAAATGGCTAACACAAATTGTGTTGATTCAGAGATATTCTACCAAAATTGGGTGAAGTTAAAGCTTCCAAAAAGCCAAAACCAAGCAAAGTAACCCCTTTTATTGACGACAACTTTTACAACGATGCAGTGACGTGGTTAAAAACACCGTAATGAAGACAGCAAGGACAGAACAAATCTGACAAGTCAAGACGTAGCAATTATCAAAAGAAAAGGATGGAAACTGGAGGGTGGCAAAATATTATCAAAGAACGGAAAATAAATTTTTCAAAAATGTCAACTACACCAAGTTCTTTGCCAAAGAATATTGTGCGTAAAGGAAGTGACAAGATGGACAAGTCAATCAAGCGAAACTACGAATCAATAGTATCCCAAGAAGTAATACAACTCTTTGTGTCACTCTGCTCGATACACAAAGAACAAAAGTCGATCACCAGCAGGCAAAAACAGCCTATGCTAGCCCCTATTCAAGCAAAAGAATTCCTTCACGTCATCGTAAACACAATTGGATTCTCCACATCATTGATCATTTCACAAAATATTCAGAAGAAGAAGAAGAAGAAGCTAAACGTGCTTATTATTCACTTACCAAGTCATCAAAGGAGATAAGGACACCCCAACATGGAAAAGCAAGAAACACAAAAGAAAAGACAACAACAAAATGACAACAAGCAAACCCAATACCATTTCATTCCAAGTCAACAACTTTGTCAAAATCAAAATTAATTAAGTGGACAAAAGTCCATTACAACCAAACACACTTCTTGGTAAAGTAATTGAAAAAGAACATGGATTTATGACAGTTGTAACCAAATTTGAAATTATTAACTCTTGGATTGCATGCACACCAAACAGACTACAAATTACTGAAGACATGAATGTGTTATTAGACACAACTAAAACAATACGTTTCACTGCTGCATGCAAAAAGGCACTTGACCAGTGACACATGTACAAGAGGTTTAAAAACAAGGAAATGACTTCTCATTGTTCAACTACAGTCAACTACATGCAAGTAATGACTGTTTAATAAAGGTTACAAACTTTGTGGACTGCCAGAAAAAAAAAAAACTTTGAATTTGATTGTTGAAGTACTTATAACCACAAAGGGGTTTTATTCAGGATTACATATACATCATTCAATAATCTACCTTCTAAAAAGTCAAATGTCTTTTTCCCTCCAAAAACCAGAAAAATAAATATAAAAGATGAAGGTAATTCTTATTAAACAAGGTTTTGTTTTTCTGCCGCTCTAAGATAAAAAAAAGCAAAATTAGTTATCATGCCCAGTATGCCTAACCCCAACCTTAATGCTAACCATTTAAAATCAGTGCCAAAGGCGTTTTTACGGACTAACTCATGAAAAACGTACGCCAACTACATCTCCTTACTGATTTACTTACTAATAGACACGTACTTGCTAACAATTGATGGACTTTTTGCTGATGTTTCCTACTTTCAATTTCAACCTAGTTTAAAATTAAATTTACCTAGGTTGAAATCATTTCAACCTGAATTTCAAATTTACCTGTAACACATACAACTCAATAATGTCCCTTTCATGGTAATACATAAATTCGTTAGCGGCTATAACAGCAAAGGGAGTACCCATAGCGATTCCGTACGTTTGATGGTATAGGTCACAGCTAAATTCTGATTCTAGGAAATTATTCTGAAAGACTAGCCTGGTTAAGGACGTTCGCACCAAAATCTTCCTACGGTGAGATTTTCTTCATTTCTAGCCTAGAGTTAGTTCATAAAGTACTTACTCCAAAAATGAGAAAAGATTTGGGGGTCACCGACTTGGTTTCGGAGAAAATGCCCGACGTATCCAATCGAACAGTTCGGCAATCGAACCCAATCGAACACCAATCGTCAGCATTTTTAAACGCATTTTAGTATTTAAACGGTAGATATAGGCATACTTTTACCCCATATTTTTTTCATCTGTTCGGATTTCCTAGCTGAAAGTCTAGTGATCCGAAAATCATAGAGATCAAATTTTACCTTTTCGAAAATTTCAGCCAGAAAGAAGGCTCCCGAAAATTCTAAGTGACCTTTTTAGGGTAAAAATCTGTTAAAAATTGAGCAATTATACCATTTTTCAGATGTTCGAAAATCCTAGGAGAGGCAGGTGAGAAAGACATTTTACAACAAATGTTCCGGAAATTCTAGATCTCAAATCGTCTTCCGAACAGATATTTTGCAAAAAATTGACGTTGGGTGCTCCTGAATCGTTCGATTGCTGAACTCAATCGAACGTAATTGAACTCACAATAAAATTTTGCCAATCGAACAATATCGAACGTTCGATTACCGAACGATTGCTAATCGAACCCAATCGAACGTTCGATTACCGAACGATTTGGTATAATCGAACGTTCGATTAACGAACGCCGTTGTTGAACGCCGTTGTTGAACGCCGTTGTTGAAATGGTGTGATTTTTCTCTGTTGAGAAGCATTTCCTTTTAATAGTCACAGTACCTTAACAGTCATCGAAATTGCCTTTTATTTGTTTTGTTTTGTTCGAACATTGACATTCTTGCAGTATGATTTTCAGTTCCTGTTTATTCAATAAAAGCTGACATTGATTATATTCCACGTGTTTTACTCAGTTTGAGGCGTCAAGGGACAATTGCATTGGATTAGTTCGATTTGTTCAATTATATTGGTTCGATTGGTTCGAAAATCGAACTCACAGCAAAATGGGTGTTCGATTTTGTTCGACTGCCGAACCCAATCGAACGATTGGAGTTCGATTGGGTTCGATTGGTTTTTTGTTCGGTTTTGTTCGATTGGATAGGTCGGTAAAATGGCAGTGGAAAAATGCCTTAATTTCGAGAAATCGGTCATAATGGCGAGATGTAGCCTCATCTGCTCATCCATTGAAAATCATAAAAATAAACTTTTAGAGTGAAGGTTTCCGTGCATAGGTTTTTAGGGGTGGGATTTTTAGATAGTTGCATGCCGCTAGGGATGTCGTAAACAGTAGAGTTCATCCTCGACGAGCGTTTTCGTAAGCCCCATCCGTTGCAACCACTACCGGAATTCGATGGCACGAGGAAAGAAAATGTTAAAAAAAGATAACTTCCTACTTTGGGAATTTTTTCATTTCATCATATTTTTAGATAGTAAGTAAAGTAAGTGATTCATGATTAAAAAAATAGGGGTCACCGACGATCTAAACGAATAAAATCGATGTGATTTTGCAAAGCTCTTGGAAAATTTCGTTTGTCACGTTTTTGCGTGACCTGTTGGGGAAGT
>NC_090874.1:17655938-17670938 GCF_036669935.1 Montipora foliosa | reverse complement strand
TAACCCATTATTTCAGATGTTTTCGACGGGTTTTGATGTTCTAAAGACAAACATATCTCCTCTGGACCCTGTGATATTGACGGCTCGCGCATAGGCAAAACTATAAGAAGATCGCGATACCAGTCCATAATGTTTTGCAGTTATCTTTTTTAACAACTTTGGAAAATGCCGTTGACGGACAAGGACCTACGTTTGAGGTCATTGTGGCCTTGAAAGTTAAATCAAAGATCACGCAAAGGACACAACTTTCAGGAATTTTTTTTGGGTAAAATGTGATATTTTTCTGGATCGTGTTGAAAAGTGGAGCACCTGCTATTAGATACTATTCCATGCATTCAATTTCACCATCTGTTTATATTAAGCAATCTGCTTATATTAAGCAATCTGCTAATCATACTTGACAGGCAGTTCCTGATATAAAAGTTTACTCCCAGGTTGCAAAAAAAAAAAGAAGTTTATCATTATCTTAGCTAAGTATTAAGAGTTGAATCAAACACGGTCTAAAAGCGGCATTGAACTTGACACTTGAATTAAGATTCGGAATACTGAACCAAGAACTGAAGGAAAAACGTCTTTCAAAAGGATGCCGGTCTGCCTGCGACCTCACCTGTGAATTTAAGGTTTATCAAGTGTCATATGTATGGGCCTTGAACCGCAGTTCGAATTGAATAACATTGCAGTTAGCGTTAGATGACACAGTTGCGTCATTCCTCCTGTCAACGTCGACCAATCAAACTCAATGAAGTCGATGACGTCTCGGGAAAATTGAGTACAAATTTTCAATTAGTTGATGTAGAAAATGAAGATGTCGAGTGATTTGATGGTTAGCTATGTCAACTGTCAAATTTTATTTGCTTGTTTATACTTTATATTAGAGACTACATAATGATTGAGAATAACGTAAGCATTCAAAGAGAACTTCACGAGCTGACTAAAGCATCTTGAGATCTATCGCATCTACAGATCTAGAGCGGCGCAGAATGTTGTTGTCAACTTGGGTTGTAGTGTTAACTTTCGTCGTTGTTAGCATTTCAAAAGAAGGTCCACTGTCCACGGTCGATTTTTTGACTAAAATTACTGAAGAGAAGTTTAAAGCTTCGCAGCCTGGCTTGTTTTCGGTAGAAACTCCTTTCCCGAAAAGTCTCAACGCATCGTGGATATTAATGCCGCCGTTCGTGAGGCGAAATTCAAGTGATCATCACGCTAGTAAAAGCAATACAACTGTTAATCAAATAGATGGCATTTTGCCCTACATTTTGAACCTTGCTCTTAACATGTGCTGCGCCGCATTCAAAAAGAACGAAACTGTTGTTAGTTATCAACACCATCCTGTGCATGATAAGTCAGAGTTGCACAAAGCCATCATGAAGGATGAAGTTCACCTTATACTTCCTGTACAAAGCGACGATGATAAGAAATACAAAAAGCATCTTCCCTATCTCAAACTTTTTGAGTCTCCCGGGATCGTTCTTATAAGAAGTCGAGACTCCAGCAGCAGAGGAATTCAAAACTGGAGCGCTGCTGTTGGCAGCTGTTGGCAGATCGTTGTGTTAACAGTTTTGCTGTCTATTGTGGCGGGAATATGTGTCTGGGCATTGGTAAGTAATCACGTTTGTGTAATACATCAATAAGACATTTGACTTGGAATGAAACAAGTTCTAACTTTCTATGTGATCGCAATTTCTTAAAGGCAGGGCTCGGGGTTTAACGAAAAAACAGCCTGCTGGTGTCAAATGTCGCCTAAGGGAGCTTTCCTTTTGTCAGAACTGGCCGGCCAGACCCGTCAATTCGCAAAGGAAATGCAACAATTTGAAGGAACACTTGCATGATAATCCCTCTGCTCACATCCTTCTAGGGGAGTATATATCATATCCCAGGTTTGTTAATTTGAAATGTTGTAGAGTTAGTCCTCCCAAATGCTGGGTTAAATGGAAAGCGCCCTAACACTGCTATTCTCAGTTTTTTTAATTTGCAAACTTTCGCCGATTCACAGCATCATCAGAGAAAGAATTATAAGTGAAAGATGCGTTGTGTGGGTGACAAATATTTTGTGGGTGACTTGTATGTACAGTGATCAACAATACATGCTGTTATAAAATATTGATCGTAGTAATATATACATGGCAGATACTCAGATCCGAGGAGCACAAATGGCTAAATTTATTATAGATCGACTGAAACAAAGGAGCTCTAAAAAACTTAGTTGTCCTGTTAAGTTGCAATTTAATATGCTAACCGTTGCAGGTATGATGTCAAGTCGACTAAGAATTAAAAAAAACAGCTCAATATTAACAGACACGCTTGATTTAAACAAGAATCTCTCTTTAACTGTAAAAAAAAAAAAAAAAAAAAAATGACAGAAAATATTTTACTGAGGAAAAGGATTTTTTAGGTATGTACAGAGTCACTTTAAACATCTGCATGGAAAAATATGCGAGTTGCTTTTTTTCAAATCCTGCATATCTATCCACAGACCGACCGATGTACCCATCAGATTATTTTCTGATCGATATGCGAATTTTAATTATGTTCTCGCAATTTTCACTTAATCATAAAAATTACAATTTCCTCGATTGTGATTGGTTAAAAAAACTCCTATTTTCCACTAATTTACTTGCCAAGTTGTTATCGGACAGCCTAATAAGCCAACTACATTCAAAGTTGTAATGTAGATCAACCAATCCCAACCTTGGCTTCAATCACCATCGAAACAGTGTACAGACTCCTAAAGTGGGGCTTGCTTTCTTTCTTTCTTGCTTTCTTTTTTGCTTTCTTTCTTTCTTTCTTTCTTTCTTTCTTTCTTTCTTTCTTTCTTTCTTTCTTTCTTTCTTTCTTTCTTTCTTTCTTTCTTTCTTTCTTTAAGAGCGACGTTACACAATTTGCGTTAAAACAATTTGCGGAGTTCAAGCATGCGACGTTTTTGAGCCGCGGACGTCAAGCGGAAGTGAGCTGTTCTACCTTTTAACTTGTCTTGTCACTACCACCTTTATATTGCTGAGTATGTTTCTTCCATTCACTACTTGCAAAAATCCCATAATACACTTCTTTTATCCCCCAACTACTAAGTCCTCATAGGCAAAGAATAAATACAGATCAGCTCGATTAAAGACGGCGCTGCACTTCGGTGTCATTATGAGGTGGCTACTTTCAAGTGCAAATAACTTTTAATAATAGGGCATTTGTATACCGTGCATAAACATTCATTAATTTCTATTTTTTGGCCAAAACTTTTATTAAGGCCAAAATTAATGCTCCAACGCGCTTCGTATTCATAAGACTACTTTAATAAAACGCGGTTGCTACAAAACAAATGAAAACGAAACATAAATTACAGGCATAAATTACAAACCGAAAGCGACAGAAAACTAAGAAACAAGATGAAAGAAAGCGAAGGTAAGGACACTTACAAACGGTGGGTGATTTCCAGGACGATGAAAATACCTGATTGACGATCAGAAACTAGTGAACTTGAAAGCGAAACTGAAGGCAATTAGAGTTATTTTCATAGAGTTATGTCGTAGAGTTAGAGTTAAGTTTCCAAAATCCTGAATTCAAGATTTTGGACTTCCAAAATCTTGAATTCAGGATTTTAGCAGTCCAAAATCTTGAATTCAGGATTTTGGCCGTCCAAAATCTTGAATTCAGGATTTTGGCCGTCCAAAATCTTGAATTCAGGATTTTGGCAGTCCAAAATCTTGAATTCAGGATTTTGGAAGTCGTTAACTAACTCTAAGTCATAACTCTACTGAAATAACTCTATTGATAGTTAACCTCGAAACTGACTTAAATAAATTGATTTGAAATTATGCAAGAGAACTTAACAGAATAACTAAATTCAGGCATAACAACGTGATATAACGGGAAACAAAGGAACACCTAACATACGAAGCAACGCAATCAACACCTACAACTAAACGAAGAACGTATTAAAGGGAAAGAGAAAAGGAAAATTACAAAGCGGCAGCAACAACTTAAATGATGTTATTCAAGCTTATGAATGACATGGAATATATATGAATTGATCATATATCTGAACTGCGGAAATTGAAATACATACACCTTATTTCAAAATGACCGCCATTTCCTTGCAAATTAGCCCTTTTAGCCTCGCTTTCAAAAGTAAAGTAAAAAGAATATTTAACCTTAAACGAGGCCAAAAGGGCCAATTTCCAATCAAACAAATGAATACAAAATGGCGGCCATTTTGGAATAAGATGTATGACAGCTGAAATTCATCGCATGATTCTTTGGCATTCATTGGTTCACCGGCTCTTACGGGATATAACTCCCACTCAGAAGTTACCAGCCTCCGGCCAGTTAGCTTGGTCGCTTAGTTGATAGAGCTGTCTGTTCAAATCCCGTTCAAGCGTGGGGAGATTTCAGTTTTTCTTCGCGACTGCTGAAGTTGCTCAAGGAACTGCGATGATCTCCAACTCTCGTATTAAATCAATCTCGACCCCAGAGATCTTCTCTTGACTGAGGGAGAGAAGAGAACTGGGGAACCCTGAAACAAAGTGTCCTCTCATTGGTTTTCGTGAAGAACAATCAAAAGCGTCTCTAATTGGTGTATTTATGTTAGCTCGAAGAGTGAGCAGGCGCCGTAAGGTTCAAATAGCTAGCCATTTTTTGGCTATAAGAATCCTACGGCGCATGTTCTCCTAAATAGAGTTTCCCAGAGCTGTTGGGTCGATCCGAGGCTCTTGTGACGAGAAGAATGGTATTGCATGAGAAATGGGGTGAAATCTTGATTTTAATAACAGTGTGTAACACTGAATGTTTTTTAAATTAAATAAAACGACATTGAAAAGCTTTCTTGTGATCCATGTTGTCTGTTCCTTTACTGATGTGCTCTAGTATGTACCATGCACTGGTATTTACAGTCAGACAATACAATATGCGGCATAAAATTGCCTTATGGGTTTTAACCTCAGTAATTTAAAACCGGACATCCCTCACCCCTCTAATCCGGACATTTCCTACGGTCCCAAGGGTGTCCGCTTTAGAGGGGTTCCACTGTATAATTCAACCTGTGTACAAGGGTTTTGGATGATGATCGCCCCTGCCTCTTAAAGAGAAGAAAACTCTTACAAGTCGCCCAATCATTATTAATTAAATAATTAAAATTGTTTCATTGAAAGCATTTTCTCGAGGCAAGGGCAGTAACTCAAAGCTAACACAGTTACTTAATATTCCTTTTAAAATTGTTTACGCAGGAAACCAAGAAAAACTCCAAGGAGTTTGGCAGTCCATTTTGTTATGGAATTTTCGACGGTTTCTGGTGGGCCTTCGTTACCATGGCAACCGTTGGGTAAGACAACAACAGCAACAACAATCTTATACAACAGAAAAAGTAAAGTAATTAAAGGAAAAATTTGCGAAAAAAAGAGAGCACAGCCGCTCAGAAAAAGTAAAAGCTAATCGCACTGAGTGGCTGGGCTATGCGGAAAGCACTCATCTTGCTCGCTGACCGCGCGCTTGCGAGGTCAAAATATGTCTTTTTTCCCAGAAATCACTGTAAACATTGACGTACATGGTAGATCTTGCTGTTATAATAAAGGAGTATCTCTAGATGTTTTCGTTGACTTGCTGAGAAGAAGGTAATTAATGGTATTCATTTTCAATTAAAAATGATCGAGAGTTTCGAAAAACCAGATTCTAATTTCCCAGGCAAAATAGCCTTCCACAATCACAGTTATACGTCATTTGAACACCTACCCCCGTGCAATGTTGTTCAGTACGTTTTAGTTTCTAAACAACTTACAATGAAAGGTGGGAGAGGGAGGGATGCTCGATTAATTCCATCAGTTTACCAACAATGTGTCACTGATTGCAGCCCTCCAGACCTGATTGTTTTGAGATGGAATCTCTCCTTAGTTGAGGCCAATACGTTACCAGCCGATTTCTTGAAGCAGTGGGTAGGGTTAGAGGGGGAGAAATCTTGTGAGAAGGTCTTTCTCACTGTAGAAATAATTCAGATTGCTCTTACAGATATGGCGACAAGACTCCGAAGACACTGATGGCGCGGATGTTCTCTGTAATATGGATAATGATTGGGATCACTCTTTGTTCAATGCTGACTGCCACCCTGTCCAGCGCTTTCACAAACGTAACAGTGGATTACTATGGAGTTCTTTCTGAGAGGAAGGTACAAATATGAACGAGAGCACTGTTTAGTAACACCAGAAATATGTCTTGCGGTAATCTTCCTTGCTTTTATTCCACTAGCAGACCTTTTTACGTCCAGTCCCTCCAGCCCGACGAAAAGCAAACAAAAAATTACAAACGGAAAGTAAACAAATAAACAAGAAAAAGAAACATAAGCTCTCGGGGGAAAATGGCCGTGCGAAACTAAACTTGCAGCGAGATATATGCAGACAAATTTTTGGAGTCAAATTTTTAGCGCGTTATTCCTAGATTAGGCGAAAGACAGTCTGCTTTCGTCTTCATCTTCTATTTTTGATTTTCACAAGACGCCGAGTCAGCCATGTTTGTCAGCTCCTACACCAAAACTTGGCAACTGCATTTTTGTCAAAAGTCAACCCCAAAATAGACTGCAATAAAAAAGCGCGCAACTCAACTGACAGACAAGGGAGTGCGTGCAGTCTGTTAAATGCTTTTATTTGATTCGCAGGTCGGAGTGGTAAAAGATAGCATTGCTCTTCAGAAAGCAGTAAACCTTGGCGCCAACGTGAAAGGTTTTTATCCATTAAGCCTTGAGTTTTTTCGTTTTTTCAGTCATCCATTTGAACCTTATTTTATTTTGTATTCCTTCATACTTCATTCTTCTGTTAGTCCGATATCCTTTCAGTGTTTATTAGTCAGGTTGCCATTTTTCTTATCATTTAAGATTTCTTTTGAATCTTTTCCAACTGCCATTAGTCTTCGAAGACCTTGATGAAGTACACAATGCCTTGGTCAACAAATCAGTAGACGGAATTTTGGAGGAGTTGTTTACGGCAACAGAATACTTCGAACTACAGTACGAAAATCCGTCGCTTTCTATCGTTCATTTTTATGAAGAGAAGCATGGATATGGAATCGCATTCAAGTCCCTGTATGTTAAGCTTGATTTTGGACAAGTCTGGGATTGCATGTCATTTGCCGCCTCATTCATCGCTAATGACAACTATGATTTCGTCAAGGGACACATTCACAGAGCTAAGGTGAGGAAATAAAAATTTCAAAATTAATACATTTGCAATCTGCTAACTCAAAGTCATGCTATGAGGTATCGGAAGAAGTCCAATTGCACTCACTCACTCGATCACTCCATTCTAGCCTGTTCCAGGCTCCCAGATAGTCGGCAAAACGAAAACTACGTGTGAAAGCGAGTCGACCCAAGCCCCTATTCATTTTTCGCAAGAATTTTTTTCTCTCACCCGACTATCTGGGAGCCTGAAACAGGCTAACGCCAAACCAAAAATTTTTCCTGTACTCAACTTTTGTCCCAGAGTCGTTATGGGCCTATCTTTGGAAAATTTCAGGGGGTAGTAGAGAGAAGGTGTTCCTCTGGAGATTTTCATGTAATGGAGTCGATTTTTAGTGAATGAAAAATAACCTTTTTTGGAGTTCGAAAATAGAAAATGGAAAGCTAATAGCATGTGAGAGATAGCGTCCGAAGAATGAACGTGGAATTCTTAAAAAGCGACGAAAAAGTAAGAAGTGACGATCAAATAATCGCCGAATATTAAGAATAACCTTGCTTCATTCAGGGACTGGATGCTGCATGTATCATTTACAAACTAAGGTAAACTTCTCATTATGTTGTACAGCATATATATTGCTTTCCTTTAAAAATCACAGACTTTCTACGTATATTTATATATCGGAAACTGTTCGATTCTGCAAATTGCGGTTACCGTAGTCACTTGACAAAGCACATGGTTTGCCAAACTCAACGTGTTGTTGTTCGCCATATTGTAGATTCACCGGCAATTTTTCGCATAAAATAGACGCTGGGCGTCAAAGAAATTTGTATTCAAATATGTCTTTTACGGACTGAGCGTGTCGGGGCTAATGGATTTTGCGATGGGGTTAGTGCATTCTGACCACTTCTACTAACATGCCCAACGAGCAAGGAAAAAGGCCATTTC
Source organism: Montipora foliosa (assembly GCF_036669935.1). Taxonomy (NCBI): domain Eukaryota; kingdom Metazoa; phylum Cnidaria; class Anthozoa; order Scleractinia; family Acroporidae; genus Montipora; species Montipora foliosa. Next base: position 17,662,845 of record NC_090874.1, on the reverse strand, counting down.
CGAGTTCATGTCTGCCTCCTCTTCAAAGCGAGTCTAAGTGCGAAGTCTTTGTGATGGTAATTAGTTATACTTCACATATGAATGAAAACTAATTTTCATAAGAAAAACTTCGCACTTAGACTCGCTTTGAAGAGGAAGCAGACATGAACTCGGAAATGGCCTATTCAAATTTCAGGGTTACTGTAAGGCAGACTTCCAGGTAAAAAGCCGTTTTTCAAGCTGATCTCACAAAGTGAAATCTGTTGAAACAAGTATCGCATAATAGGCCTTATCACGGTTTTCGACGCCATCTTGACGGGTAGGCAAAGCTATGGCAAGCCGTTACTGCCAAAAGGCCTTCAACTTTCTGGAAACCAGGTTGAAATCCATGTTGACAATATTGTAGGTTAAGTTAAGTTACGTCAGCGGATGGTCGAGTTTCGTGGAAAAAGCTCCACTTCATCCTACTGATTGTTGAGTTTCTGCGATCTTGTGTCGAGTTCTCGCTATTTAGTGTCGAGTTTCTGCGATCTAGTGACGAGTTCCCGCGATCCAGTCTTGAGTTTCTGCGATCGACTGTCCAACTCTCGCTAGCCAGTTTTCAAATTCTGGCTAGCGAGTTTTCAAATTCTCGCTAGCGAGTTTTCTAATTCTGGCTAACGAGTTTTCTAATTCTTGCTAGCGCGTTTTTAAATTCTCGCTAGCGAGTTTTCTAATTCTGGCTAGCCAGTTTTCAAATTCTCGCTAGCAAGTTTTAGAATTCTCGCTAGCGAGAGTTGGACAATCGATCGCAGAAACTCAAGACTGGATCGCAGGAACTCGACACACGATCGCAGAAACTCAACAATCAGTAGGAAGAACTGGAGCTTTTTCCACGAAACTCGACTATCCCCAGACGTAACTTAACCTACAATTTCTATAACTCGATCATGTCAACATGGATTTCAACCTGGTTTCCAGAAAGTTGAAGGGCTCTTGGCAGTAACGGCTTGCCATACAAAGCGGTCAGAAATTACAGTGTTTGTATGGGAATCCGATAGCAAATAACTTCTTCCAAAATCAAATTTTACACAATTTGTGCATCAAAACGTTAAAATACTAGGTAGAAGATTGTATTCACCAAGTTTGAAGGATGTAGCTTTCCTATAAGTCGCTGAGCTAATATTTTTAAATTTTCCATACATTTGTCTTTAAATTTTTTTCCCGCGAACCGCGTCTAGACTTTTGTGTCTACCCAGCCAAATTTACAGACAAATGTGTGGAAAATTCAAAAAATTAACTGAGCGTCTTCTAGCCAAGCTACATCCTTCAAACTTGGTGAAAACAATCTTCTACCTAGTATTTTAACGTTGCGATTCAGAAATTGTGAAAATTTCAATGTTGAAAGAAGTTATTTGCTATCGGATTCCCATACAAACACTACTAATTTCTGACCGCTTTTCCTACCCGTCAAGATGGCGTCGAAAACCGTGATAAGGCCTATTAAACTTCAGGTCAGACATCTAGTCCGCAGAATCTTCGAGTACCATAACAAAATGCTGATGAATTTTATAAAATCACTTTTACGGGAAATGCGAAAGGCAAAACGTACCTTCATGTTCGCTTAGTTTTTTTTAATGCCTAAGTAGATCCAACAGAGAAATAGAATACAACAAATAAAAAGATATCCACATTATTGCGCAAAGGCTGAGAGGCAGATAGTAATAGTTTAATTTTGAAAAACAGAGGTTCATCAATAGATTTGGCGGCATGCGGGATTTGGCTTTTTTTCGCGGTGATATTTGTGATCTCAGCTGAAACCAGGGGCGGAAGCGGGAACTTGAGCGAGTGGGAGCGGGATCTCGTGTTTTTATAGGGTTGGGATGCGCGATTGGCAAGGGAAACAGAGCGAGATACGGGACTTCAATTCTCCTCAGTTGCCTCAGTTGACTTCAGTGTCCTCAGTGCCGATCTCTTCTAGTTTTTCTTATCTTTCAAATTTAACTATGAGCGCTAAGTGGTTTCATATATCATTTCGTTCATCCGACCATGCATGTAAAACATTTTTTTAACGTTTAATGTGAAACTTCAACTTCAACTTCAACTTCAACCCAAGAGTAAACATGACACTCCTCGAAAGGAGAGGCTTTTTCTATCGTCATGACTAATTTCCCTTTCGTAAACGACCGATTCCAAGGTTAGTGGTCGATGCCATGCTTAGTAGCCAACCCTTTCTGAATAAAATAGACCCGAGGAGGTTGAATTTTCAACTGAATCAGCTAAAATTGACCCAGATTGAGAAATTAAGCCTTAGAAATGATTATGGTGTTAAGGGTTTGCCTTAAGTTGGGGATAATGTTAGTTTTTCTTTTTCAATCAACTATTTAAAGTTTTGGATGTGCAACTCGATAGCGTAGTGGTGAGTGACATACGCTTTAAATCTAATAGCCCGGGGTCGGTACCTAACCTGGTCATTTCAAGTTTTCTTTATTAAAAAAAAGACTCAAAACAGAAAAAAAAATTCTAAATGGCTTTGAAGTGGCATCCACCGTTTACGAAACGGAAATTTGCATCGCCGTGGAATTAAGTAAAATATGTCAACACCATCTCTCTACTCGTTTCTGACCCCTGTCACAAGACTCTTTCTTCATCTTGTAACTGGTGTTTTTCGAATTGCTTCTGATTTTCTTTTTGTTTTTTTTTTCCTCCGACCGACTGCCCCAAAATTAGGAAACACAGGAAGAAAGGGGGTCCAAGGGCCTAATAAGAACTCAGCATCTCAACTTGGAAAGATGTCTGCGAAGTTAAGAAAAACATTCTTAAAACGCCCAATGTAAAGGAATCCAGTTGGCCCTCGGATTCCAGATTCCAGCCCGTGGATTCCAGATCCTGAATAGAGGATCCCGGGTAATTAGTCGTTGATTCCGGATTCCAGACTCACGGGTTTCACCGAAATGGATTCTGGATTCCATCAAAGGCTGTAGAATTTGGGTTCCATAGCCTCACATTAAGCCGAATTTAATCCGGATTCCTTTACATAGGGCGATCTTAAAGACGGGTTTCTCAGTTTAGCTGTGCTAGTGGATCGATGTTCCGAAAACCTCTTCGTTCAGGGCCGGTTTCTCGAAAGCCTCAAAACTTTCGGGCCTTATATCCTCTGTATCTCAAGAACAGAGTAATTTTAAGTCAATAAACTTCAATATCATCTTGAGTTTTGTTGTCTTGAAAACATGTTAAAAGATCACCCTTCGACAACAAAAGGAGAGCAATTTCGTATATGGCTTTTCGGGCCCGAAAAGATATCGGGACTTTTCGAGAAACGGGCCCCAGGGCTTAAACCAAATTAAGACAGCACTGAACAAAAGTACTTCGCACTCGATTCCTTTCCAAATTTTATTCTGAGATGCATATGCCTAGATATATATATATATATATATTTTTTTTTTTGCTTTAGTGATTTAATATATGGGTAGCAAATACAAAGCAGCGTACAAAGTACGGAAACGGACCCTTTCCATGGTAATGGTCTGTACTGTAAAATCCCAACCAAAAACCAGCCAATCAAGCAAAAAAAAAAAAAAAAAAAAAAATCAAGGTGACAATACATCACGCATGCGCACAACCATTTCACCCGGTTCATTGGCAGCCATGGAAAGCTGTTTCGGCCTTGTTAGACCACATCAGCGTGGCATTCTCAACTTTCAAAAATCCCATAATGCACCTGTTTTACCCCTCAAATTTGGCAGAGGCATTGTTTTCGATTTCTCTTGGGACATCTTCAAGTCTTACGAGAAATTGAAAACACCGATTATGCAAAATTTTGGGTGCAAGAAGATGTGTTTTATGCGTTTGAGAATTGAGAATAGCCAACTTACCAGGCGGGGGTGATTCTCTTACCGCATTCGTTATAAGGGGCTGCCACTTAATTGGTTGCCTAAAACCCCAAGTCTGGTAAGTTGGTTATGTCATCCTGGTGAGACCTAATAAGGCCGAAACAGGTGTCCATGGCTTCCATTGAATGCGGTGAAATGGTTGTGGGCATGCGTGACGTGTTGGCCACATCGGTTTGGTGTTATAGGGCGCTTTGTGTCATACTTTAAGGACGACACTTGATCGCTCGGTTAGTAACAAAGTGAACAGCGCGGTTATGGACAGATAACCTTGGCAGCAAACAACAAACTTGAAATAGTTCTCTCGGGACGAAGGGATTCCCTCTCTTTCCTCGCATTCTCTTGATTAATTCTGATATTTCCGTGGAAAGTTCCTGCAGCTTTTGTTAAGCAAGGTCTTACATTTTACCTCCAATGCAAAAGCTTAAGGGAGCAGGAAATGCGGCGGGATCCAAAAGCCAAGAACTCAGCTCACAAAATTGGCCAGTTTTTGCTGGAATCGTGTTTGGCTTCTGTGGACTGACCCTCGTGATCCTCACTATTGATGTGGCTCGGGGATGGTTTCAGGGACGATGCATGAACAGAAAAATGGAAGATAGTGAAAAAGGACGCGAGAAAGGTACGTTTCCATACCCATGACCCTCAGCGCAGGGGATATCGGTTCCGAAGTTGCCCGAATGAACTCACTTTGTGGTTGCTTTCTGTAGAGTGAAAAGCTTGTGATTTAAATATGTGTTGAGTATTTAAGACTTTCTCCAAGCTTGTTTGTCTCACATACGTTTGCCTTTCTTTGATTCACTTTCCACACCATTGAACCGAATCATATTCACGAATGCTTTTTCGATATAAATACTACTACAAGTTCACAAAAAACCCCGTATTTTATGCTGACTGCCTCTATATGGCTTGCTTTTCCCTTGATTACATTTCTGTAAAATATGAATTAATGAATAAATGTATGACTCATTACGTTTTTAGGAGAAATTTCACTCCGAAAGTCGGAGTGGTCACCGGATAAAAGACCCTTGGCGTTTGCTGAAAGAGAATCCATCAAAGAGTGATTCACTCTGTGGCATAAAAAAACAAGTCGACGCGTTGTGTCAAAGACATCAAAATGTTTGCTGCATACTATTAACTTCCGACTAGCGACTTTAGGTATTTTCGAGTCTTTGATAAGCGTCTTTGATAATGTTTTTCCGCTCTAATTACTTGATAAGGAGAGAACATCAGTAAGAGTAGAACGACCTTGTTACAGTGGGAGACGGGAGAGAGGTCCACAAGTTCTGCTGCTTCCTTATTGGCAAGCTTTGTTTAATCTCAATCACAACTTTTGAACAGGTGAATCATTTTTCGTTCCTAGAGAATGAGATTCTTTCGGCTAGCAGCGGAAATGAAGGTCCGTTCTGAAAAATGCGTTGTTTTGGAACAACAGCTCATTCTCGTGCCCAGAGCCCGCGGTTCTTTTGGTCAGCAGCAGGAGCCATGAATACTCATGGACTCCTACCAAGAAGACAGACTCTTGCCGCAGCCAAAGCAGGATCGCGCCGGCGATCATATTATAATGTAGCTGGCGCAATAGAAATAAAACTATTATTGTTTTATTATTGTTATTAATTAAGTCCGCGAATCACGGACTTCCGGCTCTTGTGCGCATTCTCGGAAATTAAAAACAGTAACGGTCGTCAACGGTTAAACATTATACCATTACTGCGACAGCACGTACTTTTGGTTGCGGCCAGAGTCCGTGTTCTTGGCGGTCACCAAAACAACAGCAGACTCTGCGAACGAGAATGGGAAAAAAAAGAAAAGGAAAGGAAAGAAACTTTATTTAATTAAGTGTCTAGTCGTTCTAGCGCTGGAGCACTAATTGGGGACACTGTAAATTGAAATGAACAATGAAAGTAAATCTAGTCAAATGTCGGTTTTTGAGGAGACGGGAAACCGGAGTACCCGGAGAAAACCTCTCGGTGCAGAGTAGAAAACCAACAAACTTAACCCACATATGACGCCGAGTCTGGGAATCGAACCCCGGCCACATTGGTGAGAGGCGAGTGCTCTCACCACTGCGCCATCCCTGCGCCATCCCTGCGCCATCCCTGCGCCATCCCTGCGCCATCCCTGCGCCATCCCTGCGCCATCCCTGCGCCATCCCTGCGCCATCCCTGCGCCATCCCTGCGCCATCCCTGCGCCATCCCTGCGCCATCCCTGCGCCATCCCTGCGCCATCCCTGCATCCTGAACCACTAAGATACCTGAGACTTCGCAGAGGAATCAAGAGTCTATTAATATCTGAATCAGCCAGCGATTGTCCTCCCCAGTCAGGTGACGAAGCAATCACGGCCTCTGGGTATGACAATGCAGGTGAACTTCAGGCTATTGTAGCACGAGTGAAAAGTGCTAGATCACGACAGTGCAATAAGTCATTTCCTAGTTCATGTCTGCCTCCTCTTCAAAGCAAGTCTAAGTGCGAAATTTTTGTGATGGTAATTACTTCTACTTCACACATGAATGAAAACTAATTTTCATAAGAAAAACTTCGCACTTAGACTCGCTTTGAAGAGGAAGTACACATAAACTGGGAATTTGCCTATTAATTTTGTGTAGTTTTACCACTTGTTTGCCCCTACTCGAAATACAAAAAAAATGTCGTTTAAGACTTTGAAAAGTGTAGAGTGATAGATAATGTATATATTTTATGATGTTTTAGAAATCCTGAAGAGTTTTCCGTGTACTGAAATAAAGATTTTTTGGTTGATTGAAGAACTTTTAGGCTGAACACTTTTCAAAAACCTCAATGCAATACCTTTTAATCTTCCTCAATCTCACCCATCCTCACATCAATGTTCCATCCTTCCGTCAATGTTCTAAGTAGTTATTTTTACCTTTTCCCTTTACTTTGGTTACCAGGCATAGTTCCCAGTCTTTAAGTTTGGCTAAATTACTTGACACAGCCCCCTTAACTGCTGTATAAAATTAGTAATACCGAATCATGAGAAACCATCACTCGAATCAATGAGCACGGCCATTGGAGAGAACAAGAGCTACGGAAAGTGATAGCC
>NC_090874.1:17640938-17645938 GCF_036669935.1 Montipora foliosa | reverse complement strand
ACATAGTGAATGTCATGATTAAGACATAACAAACGTCTCAATTGGAGTGATTAAATCTATTGTAGTTGTTGCGTGATCTGATCGTCTCTCTTAGCCTTGAAAACAACCGACGAAAACAAAACTTGGTGTCAGAAGTTTTGGATACAATTCACGACCTCTGGATACGTTTAAGTCATGACCGAGCCGTCGACTAGTGGACAAGCGTCCAGCACTATGGCTGTTAGCCAAACCGCCAGATACTCTCAACCTAGTGGACAGATCGCGTCGAGGCGATAATTGGTTACATTTTAAGAGAGCTTGGCAAATCTATGAAAAGGCAAGTGGGATCAGTAAACAAGAAGGTCCAGTGCGTGTTGCTCATTTTCTTAACGTTGTAGGCAAAGAAGGTGTTCAGATGTTTGATACGTTTACTTTTGACGAAGATAGTCATGAAAGCGCTGACACCATAGACCATGTACTGGCGAAATTCGAGTCTCGGTGTTTGCCACAACGCAACGAAACTTATGAAAGGTACCTTTTCAATAAAAGGGAGCAAGAACTTGGAGAAAGTGTTGATCAGTACTGTACAGCACTGATGCGTCTCTCCGAACACTGTGGCTTCGGGAACCTCAGAGACAGCTTGATTACAGATCGCCTCATCCTTGCAGTTAAGAATGATCGTGCTCGCAAGAAACTACTTGAACAGAAAGATCTTACTTTGGACAAAGCCTTGGATATCCTTCGAACAGGAGAACTAACTGACATACGTGCATCAGAAATCTCAACTGAAGAGCCCAATGTCAACCGTGTAGGACTTAAGAAATCAAAATCTCCTAAGAACGCTATACTGAAGGCAAAACTTCACGTAGACCCACCCTAAACCGGAAGCAGTCATTTTCCCGGAAACTCGAAGGAAAAGGGCCTGGTAATAATACTAGCACACCTACTGCTAAGAATCGTGAATGCAAGTTCTGTGGTACTGTCGATGAGATGAAAAAATCTTCATGCCCTGCTGTGGGGAAGAAATGCAATAAATGTGGCAGAGATGAACACTTTGCAAAGAAATATGCATCCAGTTCAGTCAATCATATGGAAGATTGTGAGATTTACAGTCACAAGGCCACCTTCAAGTCAGCCTATGTGACAGTCCTTATGAATAACAAGGCCGCAGTACAACTACAGATTGATACACGTGCTTCGTGTAACGTTCTACCAAAACGTGATTACATCAGAGTGACTGGCGCTATCAGTGTAATAATCTGGAAAAGTCGTACTCAAGGCTCGTCATGCACAGCAAGTCTGTAGTCTGGCCGCTTGGACAAATCCGTGTCCTTACCGAAAGAAAAGAAAGAAAGTATGGAGTCCTTTACCACATAGTGGAGAAAGATTTGACACCACTTATTTGCAGATGAATCTCGTCAAAATGTTGGACGCTGGCATAAATGTTACTCACGACGAAAGCACTGATGTCCCTTCAATTGTCAAAGGAGATCCTGTCCTATCTGAATTCACTGATGTTTTTAGTGGAGTTGGGTGTCTTGATGGAAACTACTCTATCGGAGTAGATGAAAGCTTTTCTCCAGTGGTGCATCCTCCTTTCAAAGTCCCTGTCCCACTAAGAGAAGCACTTAAGACAGAGTTAGACAGCCTGGTGAAGGACGGTATCCTCGCCAAGGTAACAGAGCCCACAGCATGGGTCTCTAGTCTCGTCATAGTCAAGAAGCCCAATGGGAAAATTCGAGTATGTTTAGACCCTCGAGATCTTAACCGCGCAGTCAAACGATCACACTACCCCCTGATAACCATCGAGGAAGTCTCAACTCGACTTAGTGGCGCAAACGTCTTCAGTGTGTTAGATGCTAAGTGCGGATTCTGGCAAGTTAAACTAGATAAGAAGAGCAGCTATCTGACGACCATGAACACACTGTTTGGTCGGTATCGCTGGCTCAGAATGCCTTTTGGTATAAATTCTGCTCCTGAAGTATGGCAACAACGAATGCATGAGCTAGTTGAAGGACTAGCCGGTGTAGAAGTTATCGCTGACGACTTCTTAGTCTGTGGTTTTGGAGATACCCCTGAAGCAGCATTGGCTAACCACGATCAGAATCTCAAAGCATTCCTTGTAAGAGCAAGAGAAAGAAACCTCACTCTCAACAACGAGAAGTTGAAACTGCGACAGGTACAAGTTTCTTTCATAGGACACCTCCTTACAGCGCAAGGTCTACTGCCTGACCCATCAAAGGTACGAGCGATCGCTGATTATCCGGCGCCCACGAACCTTGCAGAGTTGAGAACCTTCTTAGCAGTATCTAGCGAAATTCTGCCAACGTCTGTCTACAGTTTCTCAGCCCCTGAGACAGCTGGAGAAAAAGGAAGTTGAATGGTGCTGGCAACAACCTCAAGAAGAGTCATTCACCAAGATTAAAGAACTTGTTACTAAAGCTCCACTTCTACAGTACTTTGACGTGAGTAAAAATGTTACTATACAGTGCGATGCCTCTCAGTATGGAATCAGCGCGACGCTCCTTCAAGACAGACAGCCAGTACACTACGCGAATAGAGCTCTAACTCTCACAGAGCAAAATTACCCGCAAATCGAGAAGGAACTCCTTGTTATCGTAGTCTCCTGCGAGCGCTTTGAACAGTACATTTATGGCAAACATGTCACTGTGGAAACAGATCACAAGCCGTTGATTGCTATCCAGAGGAAGCCTATCAACACAGCCTCAAAAAGACTACAGCGAATGATGCTCCGTTTGCAAAAATACGACTTGACATTCGTCTACAAGCCTGGCAAAGAGATGCACATTGCCGATGCTCTTTCTCGTGCCTTACCCAAGAGTTCAAAGACCCCGAACACTTCACCCTTCTGCAAGGATTTAGAAAATGTTTATTCTGTTGAGGATCTGCCAATATTTGCCCCAACACTTGCGAAGTTTCAAGCGGGAACAGGCAAAGATGAATCTCTACAAGAGTTGTCAAAGGTCATACGCGCCGGTTGGTCGACAACAACTGCCATGGTACCCACTAGAGCACAGCCATTTTTCAAATACCGAGAAGAGATGACACTCCATAACGGCCTGATCTTTAAAGAAACAAAGATCGTTGTCCCAGAGAGTCTCCACCGCTCCATGCTGGAGGAAACTCATAAGTCCCATCAAGGACTCCAAGCCTGTCTTCAAAGGGCAAGAGAAGTTTTCTTCTGGCCAGGAATGTCTGCACAGCTCAAGGAGCTGATGGATAAGTGTTCTATATGCCAGAGTGTCAAGCCAGAACAAACTAGTGAACCTCTTCAACCTCACCCGGTCCCTGATAGACCTTGGCAGCGAGTTGCGACCGACTTATTTACTTTCGAGAACCGCAATTACCTTGTCCTTGTCCTTTTCGATTAACTTCATTGAGTTGGATCATCTCTCCGATACTTCTGCACAAGGTGTGATTTGTAAACTAAAGATGCATTTTGCGCGTCATGGGGTGCCTGACGCTATTGTTTCAGACAATCGCCCACAGTATTCATCTTCAGAGTTTCGAAGATTTGCAACAGCATGGAAGTTCAAGCACGTCACTACTTCACCTCGGTACCCTCAAGCTAACGGGATGGCTGAAAGTGCCGTCAAAACGTGCAAGTCGATAATGAAGAAAGCTTTTCTGTCCAGGTCTGATCCGTATCTTGGTTTATTGGATCACCGCAACACCCCTACTGCCGCAACGGGCATGTCACCGAGTCTACGTCTTTTTGGTCGCCAAACCAAGACACTACTTCCCTTCTCGCAATCTCTACTCAAGTATAACAAATTGGTGAGCGATCGTCTCAAAAAGGATTGTGTTAAGCAAGCAAAGTACTTCGACCAGCATGCTAAGCAGCTTTCAGAACTTAACCCTGGGGACATCGTACGTATGAAACTCCCTGGTGAAACTCAGTGGTCACAAGCAGTTGTTTCTAGTAAAATTGCACCTCGCAGCTATAGGGTCGAACCTAATGGTAAAGTCTACAGGCGAAACCGCAAACAGTTGCGTCAGACAAAGGAAGAGTTACAAGAATCTTCGCTCGACATCGACGAAGACGAAAGTATGAGTGCACACAATGTGCCGGACCTTATCGAGTCCTTTCCTGTAACTTCACCTAATGCTGAAGTGAAGAAAGCCGAAATCACCACCAGACCTTCACCCTCCCCCTTATCAAGAAAACTGGAACAGAGTGCACGAACACCAGAGAAAAGTGTGAGCACGCCTCAACCACTCTTAGTGAAAGAAACAAGGTCAAGATATGGACGCGTAATCTGGCCACCAAAGAAGTTTGACCCAAACTCATACGGATGAACATTATAGTTTTATTTTGAAAGGGGAAAGATGTTATGATATGTATAATTTTCTAGAGTTTCCTTACCCTTTCTTGTTGTTCCAGAACGTTCTAGAAACGAAATTGTCAATTTCTATAATTAAGTTAATGGTCACGAGTTCGCTATTAATAGCCTGCTTACATAAGACTTGTTGTTGTCCAGAAGTCTCGGATTTACGCGAGCGAGCTCAAGTTTTAAGTGAGAAGTTCTAGCTAACGTTGTTGTTGTTATTGGATCGAAGTTGTACCAACTGGTTAGTCTGCTTGTACATGTTCTCAAGGTAAACGTCTCAATTGGAGTGATTAAATCTGTTGTAGTTGTTGCGTGATCTGAACGTCTCTCTTAGCCTTGAAAACAACCGACGAAAATAAAACTACTATGGAGTCCTTTCTGGGAGGAAGATATAAATAAAAGAGATTATCCTTAAGCGATACCAGAAATAGCTCTTACTGTGATCTTACCTTTATTCTACTACCAGACCATTTTACGCTCAGTCGGTCTCACCTGATGAAAGAAAAACAAAATCATGGGCGCACTAGAAATGGCAGTGCGAAGTTAATCTTGGAGATCTTGTCATTGGTGACAGGATAATCAACAAACAGTCCCAGCTTCGAGTTCTGTGGCCATACACATGGGTTGTCTTTTAAAAAAAATCACTATTTCCCGCAATCCATATCAAAC
>NC_090874.1:17630938-17635938 GCF_036669935.1 Montipora foliosa | reverse complement strand
GTCTGGCCGGTCAATTCCGTTAAATGGAAAGCGCCCTAACACTGCTATTCTCAGTTTTTTTAAATTTTAAACTTTCGCTGATTCACAGCATCACCAGAGAAAGAATTATAAGTGAAAGATGCGTTGTGTGGGTGATAAATATTTTGTGGGTGACTTGTATGTATAGTGATGAACAATAGATGACGAGCTGTTATAAAATATTGATTGTAGTAATATATACATGGTAGATACTCAGATCCGAGGAGCACAAATGGCTAAATTTATTATAGATCGACTGAAACAAAGGAGCTCTAAAAAACTTAGTTGTCCTGTTAAGTTGCTATTTAATATGCTAACCGTTGCAGGTATGATCTCAAGTCGACTAAGAATTAAAAAAACAGCTCAATATTAACAGACACGCTTGATTTAAACAAGAATCTCTCTTTAACTGTAAAAAAAAAAAAAAAATGACAGAAAATATTTTACTGAGGAAAAGGATTTTTGAGGTATGTACAGAGTCACTTTAAACATCTGCATGAAAAAATATGCGTAACTCAAAGCTAACACAGTTCTTAATATTCCTTTTAAAATTCTTTACGCAGGAAACCAAGAAAAACTCCAAGGAGTTTGGCAGTCCATTTTGTTATGGAATTTTCGACGGTTTCTGGTGGGCCTTCGTTACCATGGCAACCGTTGGGTAAGACAACAACAGCAACAACAATCTTATACAACAGAAAAAGTAAAGTAATTAAAGGAAATATTTGCGAAAAAAAGAGAGCACAGCCGCTCAGAAATAGTAAAAGTTAATCGCACTCAGTGGCTGGGCTATGCGGATAGCACTCATCTTGCTCGCTGACCGCGCGCTGGCGCGGTCAAAATATGTCTTTTTTCCCAGAAATCACTGTAAACATTGACGTACATGGTAGATCTTGCTGTTATATTAAAGGAGAATCTCTAGATGTTTTCGTTGACTTGCTGAGAAGAAGATAATTAATGGTATTCATTTTCAATTAAAAATGATCGAGAGTTTGAAAAACCAGATTCTAATTTCCCAGGCAAAATAGTCTTCCACAATCACAGTTATACGTCATTTGAACACCTACCCCCGTGCAATGTTGTTCAGTACGTTTTAGTTTCTAAACAACTTACAATGAAAGGTGGGAGAGGGAGGCCGGGATGCTCGATTAATTCCATCAGTGTACCAACAATGAGTCACTGATTGCAGCCCTCCAGACCGGATTGTTTTGAGGTGGAATATCCCTTTAGTTGAGGCCAATACGTTACCAGCCGATTTCTTGAGGCCGTGGGGAGGAGTAGAGGGGGAGAAATCTTGTGAGAAGGTCTTTCTCACTGTAGAAATAATTCAGATTGCTCTTACAGATATGGCGACAAGACTCCGAAGTCACTGATGGCGCGGTTGTTCTCTGTAATATGGATAATGATTGGGATCACTCTTTGTTCAATGCTGACTGCCACGCTGTCCAGCGCTTTCACAAACGTAACAGTGGATTACTATGGAGTTCTTTCTGAGAGGAAGGTACAAATATGAACGAGAGCATTGTTTAGTAACAGCAGAAATATGTCTTGCGGTAATCTTCCTTGCTTTTATTCAACTAGCAGATCTTTTTACGCTCAGTCCCTGCAGCCCGACGAAAAGCAAACAAAAAATCACAAACGGAAAGTAAACAAATAAAAAAGAAAAAGAAACATAAGTGCTCGTGAAAATTGCCGTGCGGAACTAAACTCGCTGTGAGATGCAGACGAATGTTTGGAGTCAATCTTTCAGCGCGTTATTCCTAGATTGGGCGAAATACACGCTGCTTCTTGTTCATCTTCTATTTTCTTTTTTCACAAGAAGCCGCGGTAGCCATGTTTGTCAGATCCTACACAAAAAATTGGCTACTCTATTTTTGTCAAAAGTCAACCCAAAAATACACTGCAATAAAAAAGCGCGCAACTCTACTGACAGTCAAGGGAGTGCCTGCAGTCTGCTAAATACTTTTATTTGATTCGCAGGTCGGAGTGGTAAAAGATAGCATTGCTCTTCAGAAAGCAGTAAACCTTGGCGCCAACGTGAAAGGTTTTATGCATTGTGCCCCGAGTTATTTCGTTTTTTCAGTCATCCATGTCAAACTTCGTTTATTTTGTATTCCTTCATACTTCATTCCTCTGTTATTCCTATATTCTTTCAGTGTTTATTAGTCAGGTTGTCATTTTTCTTATCATTTAAGATTTCTTTTGAATCTTTTCCAACTGCCCTTAGTCTTTGAAGACCTTAATGAAGTACACAATGCCTTGGTCAACAAATCAGTAGACGGAATTTTGGAGGAGATGTTTACGGCAACAGAATACTTCGAACTACACTACGAAAATTCGTCGCTTTCTATCGTTCATTTTTATGAAGAGAAGCATGGATATGGAATCGCACTCAATTCCCAGTATGTGGATGGTTTTGGAAAATTCTGAAATTGCATGACATTTGTCGCCTCATTCATCGGTAATGACAAATATGAATTCCTCAAGGGACACATTCACAGAGCTAAGGTGAGGAAATAAAAATTTCAAAATTAATACATTTGCAATCTGCTAACTCAAAGTCATGCTATGAGGTATCTGAAGCAGTCCAATTGCACTCAATCACTCGATCACTCCATTCTAGCCTGTTCCAGGCTCCCAGATAGTCGGCAAAACGAAAACAACTACGTGTGAAAGCGAGTCGACCCAAGCCCCTATTCATTTTTCGCAAGAATTTTTTTCTCTTTCCCGACTATCTGCGAGCCTGAAAGAGGCTAACGTGAAACCAAACATTTTTCCCATGCTGTACATCCCATGCTAAGTTCAACTTTTGTCCCAGTTGGAAGGTTTCAGGGGGTAGTAGAGAGAATGTGGTCCTCCTGGTCCTGGAGATTTTCATGTAATGGCGTCGATTTTTAGTGAATGAAAAATAAACCTTTTTGGAGTTCGAAAAGAGAAAATGGAAAGCTAATAGCAAAGAGACATAGCGTCCGAAAAATGACGTGGAATTCTTAAAAAGTGACGAAAAAGTACGAAGTGACGATCAAATAATCGCCGAATATTAAGAATAACCTTGCTTCATTTCGACTCGAGGAAGAATGTATAACAGGGAATGGATGCTATATCATCTACAAAGTAAGGGAAACTTTTTGAGTTGTAGAGCATATTGCTTTCCTTTAAAAATTACAAACTTTCTACATATATTTATATATCGGAAACTGTTCCATCCCTCAAATTGCGACTACCGTAGTCACTTGACAAAGAACATGGTTTGCCAAATTCAAAAGCGTTGTTGTTCGCTATATTGTACATTCACCGGCTTTTCTTGCTGATAAAATAGACGCTGGACGTCAGAGAAATTTGCAGTCAATTATGTCTTAGAGCATGTCGGGGCTAATGGATTTTGCGATAGGGCTAGTGCATTCTGACCACTTCTAGTAACATGCCCGACGAGCAAGGAAATAGGCCATTTCCGAGTTCATGTCTGTCTCCTCTTCAGAGCGAGTCTAAAGCCGTGTTCACATTAGACCTCGATTATGATCAAATTATAAACGAATTAATTAAATATGAAATGGCTTCACATCAACTCAGTCCCTGATTATAACTGGATTATTACTTCAAACAACCTCAAAGGGGTTACAATGCGTAATTGAACAGAATGGCGAGCACGTGGTGGTATGAGCAGACGAAACTTCCAATCGCTTTATGGAGTGAAGGTTTGGATTTGTCTTCTTGTATTCTCGGAAGCTATCCTTGGTTCTCTTCTCGCTTCAAGCACATGACGGCAGCCACGCGATAAGGCGCCATTTTGTCTCACACTGCGAGGTTACCCTGCGTATTGTATTTGAATTTTCGCAGATGAGAATTTAACCATAATCAAGAGATTATAATCTCTTGCCATAATTGAATAAAATTGAATGGAGTATGATAGCCTGATATATACTTCGGTTGATCATAATCAACGTTGAATGTGAACACGGCTTAAGTGCGAAGTCTTTATGTTGGTAATTAGTTCTACTTTAAATATGAATGAAAACTAATTTTCATAAGAAAAACTTAATCTCGCTTTGAAGTGGAGGCAGACATAAACTCGGAAATGGCCTATTTAAATTTCAGGGTTAGTATAAGACAGACTTCTAGGTAAATAGCCGTTTTTGAAGCTGATCTCACAAAGTGAAATCAGTTGAAACAAGTATCGCATAATTAAATTTCATGTCAGACATCTAGTCCGCAGAATCTTCGAGTACCATAACAAAATGCTGATGAATTTTATAGAATCACTTTTACGGCAAATGCGAACGGCAAAACGTACCTTCATGTTCGCTTACTTTTTTTTTGATACTTAAGTAGATCAAACAGAAAAACAGAATACAACAAATTAAAAGAAGTCCACATTATTGCGCAAAGGCTGAGAGGCAGATAGCATTAGTTTAATTTTGAAAAACGGAGGGTTCTCAATAGATTTGGTAAGATACGGGATTTGGCTTTTTTCGCCGTGATATTCGGCATCTCAGCTGAAAACAGGGGCGGGAAGCGGGAATTTCAGCAAGTGGGAGCGGGATCTCGTGTTTTTATAGGATTGGGATGCGAGATTGGCAAGGGAAACAGAGCGAGATAAGGGATTTCAATTCTCCTCAGTTGCCCATTGCAAAAACTGCAAGCTGCGGAAATGTACCTTTTTGTGCGTAAAGCTGTGTCAGGTTTCATGTAATGAATAGCAACGGCTCTGTACCCTGTCAAACGTATCCATTATCGCTTACCCCACGTTAGTATCAGACCGTATAAGGTCTTTGAGACTTGTGATCTTTTGTGTTGGCCTCTGACATAAATGACATTTGTCCATTTCCGACATTTGCGTCTGTATTCTTGGCTTCAGTGTCCTAAGTGGTCCTAAGTGGTTTGTTGTGGCCAGTAGTGGTGACAGTAATTTACCGAACGAACCGGGAAACGACATATCGACATTATAAATTGTACGTGTAAAAAAACAAAACAAAACAGTGAAACGT
>NC_090874.1:17615938-17625938 GCF_036669935.1 Montipora foliosa | reverse complement strand
GATGTGGCTCGGGGCTGGTTTCAGGGACGATGCATGAACAGAAAAATGGAAGATAGGGAAAAAGAACACGAGAAAGGTACGTTTCCATACCCAGGACTTTCAGCGCAGGGGATATCGGTTCTGAAGTTGCCCGAATGAACTCACTTTGTGATTGCTTTCTGTCGAGTAAAAAGCTTGTGATTTAAATATGTGTTGAGTACCAAAGACTTTCTTCAAGCTTGTTTGTCTCACATACGTTTGCCTTTCTTTGATTCACTTTCCACTCCATTGAACCGAATTATATTCACGAATGCTCAGTTTCGATATAAATACTACTACAAGTTCACAAAAAAACCCGTATTTTATGATGACAGTCTTTATATGGCTTGCTTTTCCCTTGATTATATTTCTGTAAAATTTTGAATTAATGAATAAATGTATGACTCATTAAATTTTTAGGAGAAATCTCATCCCGAAAGTCGGAGTGGTGGCCGGATAAAAGACCCTTGGCGTTTGCTGAAAGAGAATCCGTCAAAGAGTGATTCACTCTGTGGCAGAAAAAAACACAGACGCGTTGTGCCAAAGACAACAAAATGTTTGCTCCATAGTTTTAGCTTCAGACTAGAGACTAGGTACTTTCGAGTCTTTGATAAGCGTCTTTGTTAACGTTTTTCCACTCTAATTACTTAATAAGGAGAGGAAATCAGTAAGAGTAGAACGACTATGTTAGAGTGGGAGACAGGAGAGAAGTCCACAATTTATGCTGCTTCCTTATCGGCAAGCTTTGTTTAATCTCGATCAAGAATTTTGAACAGGTGAATCATTTTTCGTTCCTAGAGAATGTGATTCTTTCGGCTTTCAGCGGAAATGAAGACCCGTTTTCGTCTCCAGAGCCCGCGGTTCTTTTGGTCAGCGCCAGGAGCCATGAATACTTATGAACACCTACCAACAACACGGACTCTTGCCACAGCCAAAGCAGGATCGCTTCGGTGATCATATTTTAATGTAGCTGGCGCGATAGAAATAAATCAGTTATGATTATGATTATTATTATTATTATTATTATTATTATTATTATTATTATTATTATTATTATTATTATTATTATTATTATTATTATTAAAACTTCTTAGCAGCACGAAGTAAGATATCGCTTTGATGATCCATACGATGTTTTTGAAATTCATATTTAATCAATACATGTTTCGGATGAAACATCATCCATCGTCAGTTGACAAATGAGAAATAAACTAAAGTTGAGCAATAAATAGTGTAACAAAGTGAGATATAACATGAATAATTAAGGATGAAGGCGCGAACAGAATAAAAACACCCAGCCACGAAACAAAACAGAAAAAAACCAAACTGTTTAGGCTAAGAAAAGAAACTAATTAGTATGAAAGGGATAAATTAAGATGTTTGACTTGGGAATTTAAAGATGGCTGCTCCCAAAGGATATGCATGGCTTCTTTGATTTTCAATTGGAAACGTGTGGAAGCAGAGTCGAGGATTTTAAAACAGTCTTCTGAACACCGGGAGCGACAATTTTCAGAACCTCTCAAGTGCTTAAATATGTGGGAATGTTTGTCGGAGGCGAGATGTTCACGGATACGAGTGGCGAAACCAACAACACCAATAGACATTTCGCCACTCGCATCCGTGAACATCTCGCCTCCGACAAACATTCCCACATATTTCATCAAAGCGATATTATTATTATTATTATTATTATTATTATTATTATTATTATTATTATTATTATTATTATTATTATTATTAGGAGACCCGCGAATCACGGACTTCCGGCTCTTGTTCTCGAAAATTTAAAACAGTAACGGTCGTCAACAGTTAAACATTATACCATTACTGCGACAGCACGTATTTTTGGTTGCGGGCAGAGTCTGTGTTCTTGGTGGTGACCAAAACGAAAGCAGACTCTGGGGATGAGAATGGGAACCACTAAGATACCTGAGACTGCACAGAGGAATCAAGGGTCTAGTAATATGACAGACGACCTCAGTCAGGTGACGAAACAGTCACTGTAAGACAATGCAGATGAACTTCAGCATGACTTAAAGGTGCTGGATCACGACAATGCAATAGACCATTCCCGAGTTCATGTCTGCCTACTCTTCAAAGCGAGTCTAAGTATGAAATTTTTGTGATGATTACTTCAATGAAAACTAATTTTCATAAGAAAAACTTCGCACTTAGATTCGCTTTGAAGAGGAGGCAGACAAAAACTGGGAATTTGCCTATTAATTTTATGTAGTTTTACCACTTGTTTGCAAAAAAATGTCTTTTAAGACTTTGAAAAGTGTAGAGTGATAGATAATTTACATATTTTATGATGTTTTAGAAATCCTGAAGAGTTTCCCGGGTATAAATAAAGATTGGTTGGTTGATTGAAAAACTGTTAGGCTGAACAGTTTTCAAAAACCTCAATTGCAATGCCTTTTAATCTTCCTCAATTTCGCCCATCCTTACATCCTTTGGTCTTTGTTGTTTCATTCAAAACTTCCGTCAATGTTCTAAGTAGTTAGTTTTACCTTTTCGCTTTATTTGGTTGCCAGGCACGGTTCCCAGTCGCTAAATTGGGCTAAACTTCTTGACACAGCCCCTTTAACTGCTGCATAAAATTAGTAATACCTAATCATCAGAAACCATCACTCGAATCAATAAGCGGCAAGGCCATTAGAGAGAATAAGAGCTACGGAAAGTGATAGCCCGTCCGGGCCTTGCGAGCCTACAACTTGAATGACTTTCTCCTTGGAGCTACAATCTTGCACAGTTCAAATGGAAAATGAAGACCACCCCTCTCCCCCTTCCCTTGCCTCCTCCAATTTCAATGATGAAACAGTGGCGAGCTCCATTCATCACTGATTTTGGGGGGAGGGGGGTACTCTTCATTTTATTTTGCCCAAGATGGTAGCGTTTTCTTCGATGGTCTATATATTAGATCAGGTTTCCTGTCACGGTATTGAGCCTTTTCAGCAGCGAAACAACTCATTGTGTCTCCTACTAAGGTCACACTGACGCATAAATCAATAATAAAGCCAACAAATTTAAAAAAGGAACTGAGCCACCAGCTGTCCGCTCATACTCATAAGCTTGTCGAGATGTAAATTTCAGTTTTCAGCAACTTTTAGATTAAATAGAAACGTAGTTCATTCCCCCCTGAAGTGCGAGTCAGCAGTGGGCACGATTGATCTCAAGAGCTGTTAAGCACCTTTACACAATGCTATATTATCGCACTCCAACTACTCTATACGATGACTTGTAGTTGCGAGTTTTATGAGAAACTGACTTACAAATTCCGGCCTTCGTATTTCCCCTGATCTCCCTGTTCTCTTGGCGAGCAAGGGCTAGAGTTTGAGACCGAGGTTGTTTTCATTCTGATTGCATTTTGGAGGGAAAAAGTCATGAAAGCTCTTCGCGTTAGATAGTACTCCATGCATTTAATTGCACCACCTGTTTTCCTGAATAAAGTTTAGAGCAAGTACCTATATGCATAATAAATGAGAGTTAAATAAAATAACCGAATTCTTGGTCCGAATAGTGTTTATTCTCATTTTACGCATAAATATAGAAATAATTGGTGTGTAGACTTTCTGAACTGATTAAGAACTCGACCAAAACAATAAATACAGATTCTCAAGAACTAATTAAGTGAATATTATGCCAAAGAAAGGAAATAGCATTTTTAAAAGAGGGTAATCTATCTGCACCAACATCTGTCGTTCTTGTTGCGATCTGCGACCAATCATCATTTCGATAAGGACAAAATGGAACTCAATCAAATTGTTGACGTCACAGGTAAATTAAAGCAAATGTGAAATTTATGCAGCTGTACGTTAACACTATTTCTATCAGTACATAATAAGACCAGCAATCAAACATCATCCCAACGAGGTTCGCGCAAAACTGATACCTTTACATCTGCTGCAGGACGGAACGGCACAAAATGTTGATCAGATCGTCTTGGGTATTTGTCTTCACTGTCACAGCTTTTAGCATTTCGAAGGAAGATCCAATTTCTCGCAATTTTTTAGTGGAGATTCTTGAAAGGAAGATGTCAAGCTCAGCTTCTGAGCCTGAGTACGATTCAGGTAATTCCGATCCTTCAGTTACTTTTTCGCATTGCCCGGAAAACCTCTTTGTCTCCTGTATGTTACTTCCCCCATTTGTTACGTGGAATCTGACATCAAGTAAAAATCAGACTCGTGAAGGCCATGTAACCATTTATCAAATAGACGGCATTTTGCCCTACATTTTGAAACTTGCTCTTAACATATGCTGCGCCGCACTCGAAGAAAACGAAACTGTTGTTAGTTACAAACACGATCCTGTGTATGATAAAGCCGAGTTGCACAAAGCCATCATGAAGGATGAAGTTCACCTTATATTTCCTGTGCAGAGCGACGATGATAAGAAATACAAAAAGTATTTTCCCTATCTCAAGCTTTTTGAGTCTCCCGGTATCGTTCTTATAATAAGGAGACAAGACTCCATCAGCAGAGGAATTCAAAACTGGAGCGCAGCTGTTCGCAACTGTTGGCCGATCGTTGTGTTAGCAGTTTTGCTGTCTACTGTGGCGGGAATATGTGTCTGGGCATTGGTAAGTGATCACGTTTGTTTAATGTGTCAACGAAACAAGTCTCAAACAATCTGTGTTATCGATTACGAACCAATACTTCTCACAAACATGGTTTCATCTATGTTCATAGACTATGTTCGGTTATGCAAAGAAGTAGAGTCAAATGCGATACTCGAAAACCGACGTCGTTTAGGTTAAACGTGAGGCTTTGCTGAAGTTTGAAAAGTAATTTTTATAAAATAATCCACCGAGAGGGTAGCATTGCTGTCATTTATTCGGCAGTGTCGCAAAAACAGATCTTCACTTTTTGACGATGAATTTTCCTGGCTCCGGTGATCCAGAAACAAACAAACAAACACTTAAAACTGTAGAGCGAGAGTGTCTTTCTCGAGTTTTAAGACACCTTCTTCGTTGCAAATGTTTACATTTGAAAGGTGAGTCAACCACCAGAGCAAACAGATCCGCTTTCTCTTTTTGCATTTTCAAGACAGATAAAGAAAACAGCGGTAAATGAAAAAGGAAGCCTATATATACTGACTAAGCGTTGATGGCTAACAAATACTGACTTCCGGCCAGGAAGTGATACTTGAATTAAGTTTTTCAAGCATATTTAGGACTCGTTATTTTAAAACCTACAAATGGATTGCTTAGTGCGTTTATCTAATATCACGTCGTACATAAATTATTTATCATTGAAAATCGTCTTTGGAGTGCAATACATTAATTGTGCATTCTTAATTAACATGGCAGACACGCGATAGCCCAGGCTGCGTAGCAAGCGTTCCTGTTCGACAGAAGAGCTTCGAAACGATTTTCCGCAAACTGGCCGCGCGAAAGTTGGAACAAGAGACTCTTGCCCGAACTTTCGCTCGGCCAGTTTGCGGAAAATCGTTTCGAAGCTCTTCTGTCAAACGGGAACGCTTGCTACGCAGGCTAGACACGCGACAACTTCGGATCTGATTTGCCAGGAAAAGGACACCAACAAGGAATTAACAACAAAAGAGGAGAAGAATTTTCGACAAGAAATACATAATCTCAAAGAAAGTACTTTGCTTCCTCGTAAGACAAAGTTATAGCAAAGAAAAATTTCAGGTGGAAGATTTCATTTTAATATAAACACTCTTTCTAAGAACTTCTAATTTTGGGGCTGCATGAGGCTAAACGCTCTTACTGTTTTGTGATTTTAGCGTGAAAACTTTCTTAACATGTTTTTAAAGTCTTGTGGAATATTAAGTCCGACTACAAACTGAGTTGTTATTCAGGTATCATGCAACTAAAAAAATCATATTATTAATATTGAAAGGCGTCCCGAAGGATTTAAGTCAACTGTCCTGTTAGACTACAGTCTTACATTTCTTTTACCTTTATCTACACGACTCAAAAAAAGAAAAGAAAAACAACAAATAATCAAAATAGGGACTCTCAGCATTGGGTATGTTCTTGATATTTTGGTTAACTTTAGGCTAAACCTTCTTATAAAAAAGAGATTGTATTATCTTGTAGAAATATTAATTTTTCTCTTTTCCATTGTTTGTAGTAATAATTCATTACACATTACACATCTTATTATCTTATTAAAGCCCGGGGGGGGGGGGGTGGCTTCAGTATTTGCTTCCGTTCGATTTTGTTGAACAGCGATGTTGAAATAATTTGTCCCGTCTTTGTTGGATACGCGCGTGCGCGCTAATCAGTCCCTCAATGACGTATCCACATCAGTATCTATAGTAACAACCACGTTGAAACATGCGTTGAAAGAATCGAAGTTGAATCGATTTTGAATGAGTTTAAAGGCGTTTAATCTTTGCTTCAACAACCATTCAACATTTCTTTTGTTTTCGTGAATGTTGACATAAAAGGACATGAGAACGATGCTCAATTCATCGCAGGTTAATCTTGAATAGTGAAGATGAAGCCGTTTTGACCTCTCTTTTAACATTGCTGGGCATGTGCATGAGCAGTTATCGGTCTCTCAATGATGTATCCACTTCCGTATCCATAGTAACAACCGCGGCTGCAGCCTGGGACTGAATAGAAGGCCTGTCGTCAGCTTTGTTGAATCAAAATGTTGTTGATGTGTTGAAACAGTTTGCCCACCCAGCAGTTAACCCAGCAGTTTTACCCACTAAAATCAAATCAAATCAAATCTACGTTGTATCGGCTCTTGCTTAAAACATTTAGTTTCTCAACTTGAAATAACGCCGATCAGATCAAGCCACTGATCCAACGTACACCGACAGGAAAATTGTCTACGGTTGCTTGCTTCAAAACTCCAGCAGTTAACATCGTTCAACCTTGTTCAACATCATTCAACAATTCGAACGGATGTTGAAGCAAATGTTAAAGACAATTTTCCGGGCCTCAAAATATATATACTCGACCCACGCAAAACAAGATTCATCTCTTTACGTAAATCTCAACCACTGGAATGCAAAAATAAGTTGTATCCAGGGGTATAAAGGTAAAAGAATGTAGCTTAAAGGTATGCTGATGCAGACATGACTCTCTACAAAAGAAGCACTTTCTCGAAGCTATGGACATAATTTCACTTCAAAGTTTATTATTCTAAAGGCTAACAAGTCACGGTGAACTGTTCCTCTTAATTTTTCTGAATACAGGAAACAAAGAAAAACACTCAGGAATTCCGCAGCCCGTTTTACTTGGGAATTTTCGATGGTTTCTGGTGGTCTTTTGTAACTATGGCAACTGTTGGGTAAGCATGTCTCCAATCCCCACTCTCAAACTCTTAACTCTACCGTGACAGGTCTAGGATAAACAATAAAAAAAAATACTCAGATAAATGATGACGCGGAATGTTTTTGTTTTGAAGACGGCAATCAGTGGAATTGATTTTTAGTTAAATCGACAGCGTCGCTAAGTCGTATTTCGACCTCCCAAACCTGATTGTTTTGAGATCGAATCTTTTCGAGTTCGCAGTTGAGACCAATAAGTTATTAGCCGAATATTTAAGGCAGGGGGGAGTTGGATTGAAATCGTGTGGAAAAGGTGGCATGTATTCTTTCTCACTGTAGAAATAATTCGTATTGTCATTACAGTTACGGCGACAAGACTCCGAAGTCATTGGTAGCACAGCTGTTCTCTGTAATATGGATAATGATTGGTATTACTCTTTGTTCAATGCTGACTGCCACTCTATCCAGCGCATTTACAAACGTAACCGTGGATTACTATGGAGTCCTTTCTGGGAGGAAGGTATAAATAAAAGAGATCATCCTTAAGCGATACCAGAATTAGCTTTTACTGTGATCTTTCCTTTATTCTACTACCCGACCGTTTTACGCCCACTCTGTCGAGACTGATGAAAGAAAAACAAAATGGTGGGCGCACGAGAAATGGCAGTGCGAAGTTAATCTGGGAAATCTTGTCATTGGTGACAGGATTATCAACAAACAGTCCCAGCTTCGAGTTCTGTTTTCATACACTTGGGTTGTCTTAAAAAAAAACAACACTATTTTCCGCAATCCATATCAAACTTTCAGTCTCCTAAATTAACGATAATAGTAAATTCAGGGCAAGTTAGGAATTCACGATAATCGTTAATCCATTTAGGTAGAGAAGGGGTTGTTTAAAACATATATATATATATATAGCTGCTAGTGATTTCGTGAGTGAAAATCAATAATTCAAGCTGGGAGGAGCTTTATTAATTAAGGGAAATTACTGAGTTAATGTACTTGAATGCTTTTATTTGATTCGCAGGTCGGGGTCGTAAAAGATAGCATTGCGCTGCAGAAAGCAGTAGAGCTTGGGGCTAACGTAGAAGGTTTGTATTAAGCACCTAAGCTAAAACCTTCCTTACCTTATTTCTTCAAAGAGATTCTGTCATTCCTCTAGAAGTTTAGTTGCTTAGTTTATCATTCATTCTTCAGTAGTCTTCCGATGATCCTTTGTCTATTCACCACCATTATCGTTTTTTCTTATACCATCTAAAATGGCGCAAGACATAAGAACCATCGTTATTCCGAGTAGGAATTTCTGATTAGGTATTGCTATATTGGTTTTATTCTTTTGTTTTATGGACACCAATCATTTCGGACACAGTATATGAAAGACGAGCCACCATATAAGACTTCTTTTCAATCTTTTCCAACTGTCAATAGTCTTTAAAGACCTTGATGAAGTACACAACGCCTTGGTCAACAAATCAGTAGACGGAATGCTGGAGGAGATATTTACAGCAAACGAATATCTCGCACTACACGAAAATTCGTCGCTTTCTATGATTCATTTTTATGAAGAGAAGCATGGATATGGAATCGCATTCAAGTCGTATGTTAAAGCTGATTTTGGATCGATCTGGGAGTGCATGTCATTTGTCTCTTCATTCGTCGCTGAAGACAAATATGCTTTCCTTAGGGATCACATTCATAGAGCCAAGGTGAGGCAATTCAAGTGTCAAATATGAGTGATATCCCGCGCCTTTTTGATCATGTGATTTCATG
Organism: Montipora foliosa; assembly: GCF_036669935.1. Taxonomy (NCBI): domain Eukaryota; kingdom Metazoa; phylum Cnidaria; class Anthozoa; order Scleractinia; family Acroporidae; genus Montipora; species Montipora foliosa. Next base: position 17,616,902 of record NC_090874.1, on the reverse strand, counting down.
CACGTAATTAAGGCAACGTTTTTCCTACATTAAAATCGTGAGTTGTAGTTGTGTACCACCATGCGTTGTTTGTTGTGGCCAAACTCGAAAGTATAAGAATCATAACACGGTGTCAGAAGTGGGATGAATCACCAGCTTATGCCACTAAAGGCGATGACATTTCAAGGAAATGTGGCAGAAAAGTGGTGACGATGGGTTTCAGCACTTTTCGACGTGACAGGAATCGAAAAGAAACCATCGCGAGTGAAATGCTCGACACTGTTACAATTAACTCTGAAGAGGTAGTTGGAATCTTCCATATTTTCGGTTTTAGCGGCGCAGACGGTAGAAAGATAAATGTTAAGATCAGCAAGTTTGAATAATATTGATCACCGAAGAAGAAAATTACCAACGAGAAACACGATGGATTTCAGCACTTTTCGATGTGACAGGAATCGAAAAGAAACCCACGCAAGTGAAATGCTCGACACTGTTAGAATTAATACTGAAGAGGTAGCTGGAATCTTCCATATTTTCGGTTTTAGCCGCGCAGACGCTAGAAAGATAAATGTTAAGATTAGCAAGTTTGAATAATATTGATCACCGAAGAAGAAATTACCAAAGAGAAACACATGCGTAGAAGGCCTGGGGCGAGACTCGTGTCACGTGCAAGTTGCGCAACATCGCGACGGCAACTTCCAGCGACAATCATTGTACCTACTGATAGCTAATGATGATGAAAAATTCGTCCTCCTTTTATGGCCAAGAATAAAGTCATTTTACCTTTAAAATAATTCTCTACTACGGTGTTTCTTGCACTGAAAACCATGTTTACTAATGGAAAACAAGTGCTCTTCAACACAGAAAGATCTTTACGATTATCAAAATTTTGCTTTAACTTTAATTTTAACTTTAACTTTACCTGCCATATACAGAATATTGAATTAAAACTATGATTACCAGAGCATCTATCAACCCGTCCAAA
>NC_090874.1:17593438-17610938 GCF_036669935.1 Montipora foliosa | reverse complement strand
CCTTACGTCGATCCAGAGGGAGCGATCCGAGTTAATCCGGTCCGACTTTTGTACCTGCCTGCAGTAAAATTCACGTTGTAGGTTAGGGTTGCAGTTCACGGCGGGTCTAATCTGCAGGTCGCAAGTCGCAGGTCGCGGGTTGCAGGGCATTGTTTCACCAATACAGAAAGTATCCTAAACATTCATAAAAGCTAACCTTAGGCCTAAAAACGTTTGTTTAAATAATAGACCTAATTAGGCCTAAGGTTAGCTTTTAAGAATGTTTAGGATACTTTCTGTATTGGCGAAACAATGACCTGCTTTTCGCGACCTGCGACCTGCAAATTAGACCCGCCGTGCAGTTCATTGTTTTACCACACTATGGTAAACAATGACCTGCAACCCTAACCTGCAACAAAGCATTACAAAATGCTAACCTTAGGCTTAAAAATTATCTAAAGCATAGTGCTTAAGCCTAATGTTAGCATTAGTAAAGGTTTGTGTTGTTTCAGCTATGGTGAAACAATGACCTGAAACAAAGGCAACCTCCAGTTTACACCGGCAGGTACAAAACACAGGTCACAGGTCATTGTTTCACCAATACAGAAAGTATCCTAAACATTCATAAAAGCTAACCTTAGGTTTTTGAGCCTAATTAGGCCTAAGGTTAGCATTAATGAATGTCTAGGATAAAAGCCAACCTTAGGTTTTTAAGCCTAATTAGGCCTAAGGTTAGCATTAATGAATGTCTAGGATACTTTCTGTATTGGTAAAACAATGACCTGTGTTTTGTACCTTCCGCAGTTTACACCCTCCATTCCACTGATATGTTTTCAGCCCGTTTCAGTGAGTGGTGGTGCGATAAGGAAGAGTACTTGTTACAGTTTCACTCTTGAGGTTGACTGATATGGAACCTATTCTTATTTTTACGAATTCAAAAACAACTGTTAGGGTATAGACTCAACTTGAAAATGTTTCTCTAATAAGAAGGGGTTTTTCAAAAACTTTGTGAAAAACTGCCACGGGTTTTATTGCATGTACTGTATGTCATTTGTTTAAGTGCTGCTGCATACTGCGACGAAAAAAAATCTCGTCAACTCTCGCTCTCCTTTGGCCATCTCATGATCACTGTCATCAACTCGAGCTCTCAAGAGTCTCAGCTCTTATCAGCTCTTGCTTATTGGCCAGGGCTTAATTTTTACAATGTAATTTGCTCCTTAAAGGGTGGACGAGAATCCCAGGGTTTTGATGAATTCAGTTTCTCAAGAACATCATTTATACAATGCAACTGTCAAAGCAACAATACTGGTACCTCTTAGATGTATTCACTCTTGAAATGTGTTTCACCATTGCCCTTCCTCTGACAGTCTAATACTAGTCTAATACTTGTGTAATACTTGTCTAATACCTCAATTTTTATGACAAAGTGATGACAGGTAACATTTTTTCTCTCTACACTTTGCTTTGAGGCCTCTTTGTTCGACTGTGGCATACAACTGTACATATGAATTGAAACTAGAAGTACTATCAATGTGATCATAGAGATTCTACAGTGTAGTCATTCTGCACAGCAACTCTTAAAATTAATAATTAACATAAACTCTTGCCATCAGAAACTATTACATTAATGAGACAATGCCTAAACAATTACATTTTGCTATGATGTTGTAGAAGAGTGTTCAGTTCTTCATCAGTCAGGCATCAGGCGATTTAGCTGTGGCTCTTGCAATTGTAGATGACTTTTGAATGTCAGAAACTGCTGTAACAATCTAAAAGATAGGAAAAAAGAAAAAAAAGAAAAAAAGATAGTTTTAATTTCATTGCACTCTCTATTGAACAGATAATTAGTCGAGGAGAGGCTGTGGGCTTTTCAAAAGTTACAATACCCAATTGACCTTATAGAAAATACCATCAAAAATTTCCAAAAATCTCTTAAAAACAATGGTTCTACCACCACTTGTGGTTTTCAAGATAGCTCGACCAGAATAGTGTTGCCAGTTATCGACCAAAAATCTGCTGATTCTGTTAAACGCCAACTTTGCCATCTCAATAAGAAATTAACTGCGGACTTGCAACCAGTCTTCACTAGCCAAAAACTGGAAAATGTTCTCAAGATCCAAGAACAAAAACCACCTTTAGTCAACCACCACTTTGTTGTATATTATTATAAATGTGGTTCGTGCGATGCGGACTATGTTGCTTACACTGCGCGCCACCTTCACCAGCGTAAAAAAGAACATCAATATTCTGCGATTTGCAAACATCGATGGGAAGAACATGGTTTACAAAACAAAATCCCAAATCAATGCTTCACAATTCTGAAAAAATGCAAAACAAAGTTTGACTGTCGCATATATGAAATGATGTTCACTTAACACACAAACTGACTTGGTTAAAGCAAAACTATTTACGTGATCTTCATTGATCCATATAGTAGAACAATCGCGACTGTCACTTAACTGTCACTGAACCATTTCTTGATTTAAGTTATTCAACAATTTTTGTACTTATATGCGGCTTTTAATTTATTCTTTCACTTGACAATGACATCTCGACGATTTCGAAACGTTGTGCTAACCTTTTAGCGTTTATCTTTTTGATTAATATAGTTTCAAAGTCTTCGTTTAATAATAATAACAATAATAATAATAATAATAATAATAATAATAATAATAATAATAATGATAAAATGCAATGTTGCTGAAGATTTTTATTATTATTATGGATTCAGCACCGGCTTTTCCAAAAGTTGGATTCAGGTTATGTTCTTAAAGGCCAGGCAACAACAAGTTGGCTAAGGAAACCCAAGTTTTATCATGGCTTTCATTGCTCCAGAACCTTTCTCGGAATTCTTGCTGTGCCAAGGAGAGCGGTTTTCGGAATTTGCTTTCAAGCCTTTTTGGAACTGTTCACAGTGCCCCAAATACTACTGGAAGCACCTGGGTTCGGGCACTCCACATTTTCTGAATCTCTCTTCCTAGATCCTGGTATTTCTCTAGCTTTTCCTCTTGCTTGGCCTTTACAGCTGTGTCTTATGGGACTGCTATGTCTATTACTTGGCATGTCTGTTCTTGCTTGTTAATAACGACCAAGTCGAGTCTCCTTGCACTAATTTGGTGGTCAGTCTGGATGTTATAATCCCATAGCAGTTTGTAGTCGTTGTTCCCAAGGACAGTTTTTGGTTGATGTTCAAACCGTTTGTCTACAATAACTCGACTAAAGCCGCACTTCCCCAGAAAGTCCCAGTGTACCACCCTTGCAACATTATCGTGCCTCCTTTTATACTCTTGCTGTGCCAGTTTGGCGCACCCACTCACTATATGGCTCACTGTCTCCTTTGCCTGGCGGTACATTCTGCACAGGTCATTCTCCTGAGTCTTGTCGATGTTGGCTTTGATGAAGTTTTCTTCTTATTGCCTGGTCTTGGGCAGCAGTGATTAGGACTTCTGTTTCTCGTTTAAGGCCCTCACTTTGCAACCATGCCCAGGTATTATTATTATTATTATTATTATTACCGATGTATCCTGTTGTTAGTAACACGCAAGGTAACTTTATCACGGGCGGCCGCGCAAATCGATGTCACTTTCGATTTCTGATTTACTTGTGCAGCCAAAAAAACAATAGAAAATTTAAACGTAGCAAGAATCTCCCAAAATGTATTCGCGGCACAAAATTTGTTGTTTTCATGTCGCAACTTTTGTTGCTTGTGGCAATTTTTTTTTAATTCTCGATCGACATTTCCTAAAAACGTCATTGTGCTCCTCCTTAAAACTGTGTTTATTAATATTTGTTTACTTTTGCATCAATAGTTGTTTTGCATAAAGCACGCCTGCAAAATCTGTACCATGCTTAGTTCGCATTTTTGAGCGTTAAAATATAATTTTTGGTCCAATGTTTTCGACAGCAAGTCGTATATTTTGAGGTTGTCCATCCAGATACTAACTCCGCTGGATAAACTTGAATGAACGTCTGCCGTGGAAACTGTCAGACGCTCAGAGTACACGCTTAAACTTGCTGTAAAAAAAGAAGTTGAACTTCATATCATCCTCGAAGCCAATGATTCTCCATTGCCATTTATTCCTTCAACCTTTCTGGGCTTAGTATTCTACATATTTCATCCTGGAAAACAAAACGCAGCTGAGTTGACAGTTATGGAAGAAAGCACTATGTTAAGTTACTGCACTACCACACGTACGCATTTGCGTACCTATTTTTGTGTGCATGCTGTAGAGACTTCGGCCTGAGGAATGATGATTTGGTGGTTGCACTTCCCTTTGATGAGAAGGAAAAGAGGACAAAAGAACTGCAATAGCAGGAGACCAAACACGTGCCCCATGAAAGACAGGCAGGCAGGCATGTTGTCAATTTCCGCGGCAATATAAAATTGACGATATAGATATTGATAAGCACAATGTTCATTTTTTCACAGAGCTCTTTTCAGTAAAAGCGTGAGATATTAAGATAAGACGAAGCTCTTTCCAACCTCTAGTAATTTCATTGGATCCCTTTAGGGTGCAAGGGCCCATTGTTTCTTTTGTATCGTTCTTTGTGTCCATTGTTTTTGTTTTTTTTTTTAACCAATCCCGAGAGCCCTTGTAGTAGCTGCGTACTGACCCGAGACGTTAGGTTTTAATTATATTTTGTATTAAGCCAAAGTTGCCATGAAATGACACACAGCGGACAAAAGTCAAAAAGAAAAAAAAAGGGAAGGGGGAGTGAGTGAGGAGAAACACACAGGTCCAATACTCCAACATAATGAGATTCCTGATACGTCACAATAGACATCGCAAAGTGTCACAAAGTGTCCCGCTCTTTATGTCTCACAAAATTGTTACGATTTTTTAAGGATAAGGCCTAGGGTTAGGGGACACTTTGTCATGTCTATTGTGATGTACCGTGAATCATATTTTGTCGGAGTATTTGACAACCCACAGGAGAAAAGGCAATAACTGAGTTAAAATGTGACCATGACATGACCTTGACTTGACTTTAAGTTAGCTGTTGATGGGACGTTATTTATAGAAATGAGTTCTTCTTTCTTTTATATTTTAGTGCTAAGTGGGAGAAGAATTCGGAAATGCTGTCTACAGCATAAAACAGAAAAAATAGAAAAAAAGCTACCTCAGCAATGAACGAAGTCCCTTGAGAATATGAGAGTCCATGCTGGCGAGAAAGCTTATGGATGCCAACAATGTGGCAAGTGTTTTAGCCAAGCTGGACATTTGAAGACACATGAAAGAGTCCACACTGGGGAAAAGCCTTATGAGTGCAAGCAGTGTGGCAAGTGCTTTATCGTAGCAGGATATTTGAGGACACATGAAAGAGTCCATACTGGAGAGAAGCCTCATGAATGAAATAGTGTGCTAAGCGTTTTAGCCAAGCTGGACATTTGAAGACACATGAAGGAGTGCATACTGCAGAAAGGCCTTATGAGTGCAAGCACTGTGGCAAGTGTTTTAGCGTAGCAGGATATTTGAGGACATATGAAAGAACCCATATTGGAGAGACGCGTTATAGGTGCAATCAATGTGGCAAGTGTTTTAGCCAGGCCGCATATTTGAGAAGACATGAAAGAGTCCATACTGGAAAAAGACCCTATCAATGCAAACATTGTGGAAAGGGTTTTGGCGTAGCCGGAAATTTAAGAACACATGAAAGAGTCCATACTAGGGAGAAGCCTTATGAATGCAAACAATGTGGTAAGCGTTTTAGCCAAGCTGGACATTTGAAGACACATGAAGGAGTGCATACTGCAGAAAGGCCTTACGAGTGCAAGCAGTGTGGCAAGTGCTTTAGTATTGCAGGATATTTGAAGACACATGAAAGAACCCATACTGGAGAAAGGCCCTATCAATGCAAACATTGTGGAAAGCGTTTTGGCCTAGCAGGAGATTTAAGAACACATGAAAGAGTCCATACTGGAGAAAAGCCCTATGAATGCAAACATTGTGGAAAGCGTTTTGGCCTAGCAGGAAATTTAAGAACACATGAAAGAGTCCATACTGGAGAAAGGCCCTATCAAAGCAAACATTGTGGAAAGCGTTTTGGCCTAGCAGGAGACTTAAGAACACATGAAAGAGTCCATACTGGAGAAAAGCCCTATGAATGCAAACATTGTGGAAAGCGTTTTGGCCTAGCAGGAAATTTAAGAACACATGAAAGAGTCCATACTGGAGAAAGGCCATATCAATGCAAACATTGTGGAAAGCGTTTTGGCGTAGCAGGAAATTTAAGAACACATGAAAGAGTCCGTACTGGAGAAAGGCCCTATCAATGCAAACATTGTGGCAAGTGCTTTAGCCAAGCAGAACATTTGAGAAAACACGGAAGAGTCCATACTATAGAGAAGCGTTATAAACGTAAGCAAATAGGAAAGGTTTTTGGCAACAGAAAGAGTGACAGTAAACATGAAAAAGCACAAGAACGTTCTGCAATTACGAATGAATTTGAAGAAGGGTATCATCGCTTCTGCACTGTGGAAGAACACAATTTGAACCAGGGTGTAAACCACAGCTGTTGGATCTGCCAGGAGGAGTTAAGTAGCGAAGAGCTCCTTCTTACACACTACCGAGAACATATGACGTACGAGGAGCCCTCAACTTGAGCTAGTTTGATGGCCATTTTTCGACTAACTTTGTATTATAATGGTTACAACTTATTCGCAGTGTTTCTTCCTTTCTAGTATAAATTTTAAAGATCTACCGGGCGCACATTGTCAGCTTTCGTTGAACTTTGCTTCCTTGTCATGTAAGATCACCTGTTTCGGGCTGCGCTGAAAATTGTATCGCTTTGTGCATCTAAACACAGTGTATTTTAAACTATCGTCAGTGGCCTTTTATAAGAAGTTAAAATAATCTTGAAACAATTCCCCTTGAAAGCAACGACTTTTTTCCGGCCTAATCCACGGGGAGCTCAAAATTGTCCCCAGAAACGCTCGGTTGCATGGTAACCAATTCACTTGGTTAATATGGGAAATCGAAAATGACGAAAATAATATCGGCTAGTCTTATCCTCAAGCGAAGAAAAGAAAATTTCCTCCATAAACTAGAAGATTCATGAAGTTGTTCCGAGGGAACTGTCTCTTGCCAGTGAGCTGTACGTTTTCTGAACCCGAGACCGTCAATGTTTCACGAAAGGAAGTACATGGCGAACTATCAACGACTTTGGGGCCACTAAGGATACATCTTTCTTGAGTCGTACCAAACTCGCCGAAACAGCCATTTCCCGTAAATACATGTTAACCCCCAACTTGCTGCCTATCGAAGTCTTCTCGTAGGAAAATTAGCAGCTTTTAATACGTACCAATACATACTTGAGGGACCACTCCCCATAGGGGTCCCCATAGGGGTTTGAAGGTCAAGTGCACACTTCCTCCGTATGAGGAAGTGAACTTTGAGGATTTTGAAATCCCAAATAAACCATAGACCTGAATGTTAACTGACATCATCCCCTTGTTGTTGGTGCTCATCAAAGGAAGGGAAAGGATTCTAAAGGAATTGTTCTTGAAGCAGAAATTTCGTCACGTCAGTTTAACAACAACTAAAGCCTTCAACTAGCACGTTGTGAACTTCGCGACAACAGTCTGGCATTGAGGATCCTGGAGTCGTAAATAAAACCGTGTCCTAAAGTGATATCAATTTTCAATTTTCAACTGGGCGTGCCTAGTAAGCGAGAATAACTCTCGTGCGCTCAAAAATTGCCGTGTGGGTCTTTCTATAAGCAACCAGCGTCGAGATAAGTTTTTACCACAATTGCTTGTAATCTCGCAATCTGATTGCCTAATTTGCCGTTGCCGATGAGAGTCTAGACAACGCTGTACGCGTCATGCTCGCGTCATTTTGTCACGCAGTGTAATAACCAATCAGGAACGCTCATTTTGGAAAATAAACCAATCATATTGCGAGAAAGTTATAGCTAACGCTTGCTCTTTCTTTGAGTTATGGTTTTGGTCACGCTCTGGAATAAAAACTTTCTTTGGTGTTGAATATTGTGGTAAAAAACAAATCGAAAGTGGTTCAGAGTTGTATGTACTCTTATCGACAACGATATTCGTCATCACAGTGGTCAAAATTTGTTGTGGACTCACACTTTCGATTTGTTAAATATAAAAGATTTTCTTATTAAATTAAAAGTTGGTCACTTGGCCAACTTGGTCGGTTGTGGCCGAGTGACAATAATTATAAGAAAGCTTTTATCAAAAAATACCCTGCCAGCCGAACGAGCAGTTCTCACGAATCTTACAAATAAAAAAAAGTTATATATATAAAAAGAAATCTATATATTTATAGCAGTTGAGTGTATTCATTTATAATGTTCGTTTGATAAAAGAAAAATACTAGAAATGGTTTGAAAAAAGAAAACAGTAAATAAAGAACATTCGTCTTTGTGTATAGTGTCTTTTAGAATGCATTAAATTTAGAATACGGGTACAATTAGGATAAACAAAGTAAATATACAGTTTAATTAATAGCTGAATATAAATATCGCCTTATTGCTATCTATTAGTAACAAGCAGTTCTCTGCTCCTCTGGTTTTTGGATACCTTGATTTAGCATATATATATGGTAATCTGCAGAGATGGATTCCGGTTTCCGGGTGAGGTTCTCATTGCAATCACTGTTTTAATTGACCTAGAGAGCAAAAGTAGTTTGAGCTTTCTGCCATTCCTATTCGCTCTCGATGGTGTCAAACTAAGAAATTGGACACCATACACCAGCATTCACATTCTTTGAGGATATTTTTTTCCTTGTATATCTGCTCTGTTCTATGACACATTTGTTAGTCTAAATATTGAGAAAAGTGTTTACATTAAATCAAGTTGAAAGCAACAACATTCTCTCGTCGACCGAGTGCAGCAATCTAAAGACCTCCTCTGAATCTCAAGCCGCTGGCCAAAATGAGCGGTCTTTCATTGCAAATACATCGGACAACTGAAACGGTAACCAGTTGAGCTACACATACGTTTTTGTGTGAAAAGGGAACTTTTTCTCTGTTGTCGAATCGTTTTCACCTGTTCACACGAATGCGCTAAAACAATTCGACATCACCAATGCCGCTAAAGGGGCATGCGTATTCCTCAGTAAAACGAGCCTGCAAGACAGAAATTCGCGCTATTTTTGACTCGTTTAGTTTGTGTTTAAGAAACAAATTGAAAGAACTTGTGCAAGGAAATGCGTTAAAGATGTCGCAGGCAGGCCAAAAACCTGGTAGATGTAAAGGTAAGACCAAGGCTGACTCGAGTTGCTCCTTAAAGTTACAATAGAATATAAAGTAACCAAGAGCTCTGAAAATGTCGACTGAGGATCATGCCAGACAAATTTTGCGCCATTTTGCATTTCAAACGGACGACGCAGGCTGGAGCCAATAATGCGATGTCATCGTTTTCGAAAAGTGCCGTTTTCACTGTCCACACGAAAACACGAAAAGGGCGTTTTAAAAAATGTGGACGGGGACAATGGCAATGAGTTTTCCCCATGAGACGGAGGGAAAGTTTCATGTAACATACAACTCCAGCTACTTCCCGAGAGCTTGCGATAGATGGAGGAAGAGTTGCTTGATTCTTTGATTCCGAGTGTCATTAGAAGCAATGAAGTTAAGAAACGCCTCTTGACAGAAAATGATTTAAATTTGGAGCAAGCGGTTGAAATGTACAGGTAAACAGCTCAACAACATTGCTGTGGATGAGGATGTCCGTGAAGTGCACACGGTAAAAGACGACAGTAGAAAGCCTTCAGGAAAGGTTATCGGGGCGAAAGCAAGATGTCGACATACGCAGAAATAGCAGTTACCAACAAGTTACATTTGAATGTGAAATTGGACACTGGCGGTCGGAGCAATGTTTTTCCAGGTCAGGTCTTTTGCAAAATTGAAGTAAAAAACACCCGACTTGTGTCGTATACTTGCCACAAGATACCAGTAATGGGTAAAGCCACCCTCCAGGTGAATCTGAGAGGGAAGTTTTACCCAGGGCTTGTCAAATGTCATAATCAAATTACTGAACAACGAGCCACACCTACAATTGTCCTTCAAACGTCAGTGCAGTTGATAACCAAGCAGATGAAGATCTGCCTGATATCCAACCAAGCTAAGGTGTCAGTGAAATCATCAAGAAGCAGGGAGAACTATTCCATGGCATTGGATGCTTAGAAGGCACCTATAGCACTAAGATTGAAGCTCCACGGCAATAAAATGAAGATCACAAACGACAAATGATTAATTTCCCTATACTAAAACTTGTATTGCCCATGAACTGACGGCAAATGGATTGAAACCATGAAATCCCAGCAAGATTTGTGCGGTGCAACAAATGCCATCTTCAACGGACAACGGACATTGTTAAGATTTTTTGGATTCGTGAATTACACGAGAAAGTTCTCACCAAACTTAGCGGACCTACAGCCCAGGCATTGAGAGAGCTACTGCACAAGGGAGTAGAATGGCACTGGTCTGAAAGACAGATGGAAGCATTTCAAGCCATTAAAGGAAAGCTGTCAAAGAATTATGCCACACTTCAGTACCATGATGTTAACAAACATCGCTTAGAAGAGATGCATAGTCAAACACACAACAGCAGGAGTCCATTAATGATTAATGGGCTCCTGACAACAGCCACCAAGGTAACCTAAATTGTCAAAGAAGAGCAAGAGATGTTTCGTCGAGCTTCAGTTTTTTGGCCAGGAATAAATGTGCAAATAACGGACATTGTATACAAGTGCATTACTTCGCAGGCAAGATAACCACTCAAGAGTCATGAACTATACATGTGAGGCCATGGTAGAAGATCGTTGTCGATCTGTTTGAACTCGAGAGACAAAATTATGTGGTTATAGTCGACTACTACTCGAAGTTATTCGAATTATCACTCTTGCCAAACAGTAAGAGCAAGACACTGACCAACCACTGAGATCATCGTCAGTGACTATGGCGCCGATTTAGACACCCATAAGTTTAATGTAAGTGCTTTGTTTATAGGGAAAGTGTACTTAGCTATCAAGCTAATTCACAGGCACTCATCTGTCTTTCACATCTGAAAGAAATGTGATTAAGGACGTTCGCGCCCATTGCTACTGCACATTTTTTCGCGCATGTCACGCACACGTCATGCATCGCAGACCACGAAGGTAAACACGATGCTAAAGGCGCAAATATTTTTCACAAGAATGGAACATGAAAGCATGTGGCATCATGGGATAGCTGTGGGCCCAGGTCTTCTCGGAAATGTCACGCAATGGTGTGACAGTGCGAATAGACAATCGTTTTGAGAACTTCGCAGCTTTCCGTAGATCACTTCCTTTCCTGATTTTGTCCATTTTAACAAAAAACAAAAAAAAATCTGTACGTGAGAAGTTACAAATATTTCGCTTTTTATGCTCTCGTGTGACCAAAGTTTACTTTCTTAGACTAATATGTATCGTTTTTCAAGGTCTATTTCACCTCAGAAAAAGACATCAGCTGCAAACGTATGTTTAGTTTTATTAGTTATGTTGAATTGAGTACGATTACCTGATCTCAATTTCACTAATGTAGCTTTTTTTATTGCTGACAGTTGTAAGCTAAGATCGTCTCAAAATAACGCAATCTTCTAAAAGTGCACCTCATGATCTCGAAAACGAGCAATTACCAATTGACCACGCTGCCTCAAGTTTGCAAAATGTTTCGATAGCCAAGAATTTTCTAAAGAAAATTGATGGAAAGGATTTTCACCTTGTCTTGCATGACTACCGTAATACTCTCATCGACCAAATTGACCTATTACTCGCACAGATGCTAATGGAGCGCCTCACAAGAACCCGACTGCCAACCACTCCACTTGTTTCGAGAGCATTAAACAAGGACTAGCCTGCCGTGGAAGAATTCAGGAACAGTTGACTTAAATCTTCACGTACATCATTCCGTAGTCTCAGAGAAAGTTCGTTCTAAGGGTCGAACTATTCGATCACCTGTTTGGCTTAGAAGACTTGTCTTCTCTTGTTAAAGACTATGTTACCCCTTAGAGGACACACTCTTTAGTAAAAGACTTTGAACGCATGAACTTTATTTGACACATTTGTAGCTTGATGATAAGTTGAGATTCCTTAAAAAGGTCTTTTTTGAGAATTTGTTTCTTTGAAAAGAAGGGTGATGTTGAAATACATAATTTCCCGCCCTTTCTGATTACGTGATTTCATGCACGTAAGGCCACGTTTTGTTGTGGTCAAATTCTAAAGTATTAGGCTCCCTCCACACGTATCCGTATATTTTTTAATCCGTAACTTTTTCTTTCCGGATACGCTTTTCGTCCACAGGTATACGGCGAATTCGAATTCGCTGGCGAATCCGCAACTTTTTGAATCGCTCTCTAGAGAGGATATTTCCGCTATGAACCCAGAACAGTGTGCACGCTAAATCCGGATATTTTTTATTCCGGATTACGTAAAAAGATCGAGCCCAGTTAATTACCGTAAAATCAATTCTCAAGATGGCTACTGAGGGCTTCATGGCCCATGCTCTGTTACCTTCGTTTCCTTGAGGAGTCCTGAGTACTAAAGTGAATCGGGATATGTTTCGGATACGAGTGGACGGGCAAAGGCGTTTTGAATACGCTACGTGTGGATGGCAATGTTTTTGAACCCGGAAAAAAAAAGTTGCGGATTCAAAAATATCCGGATACGTATAGACGGGGCCTTAGAATCATAAAAGTGTTGTTCAAGTTTCTACATTAGCCAATCACTAAAAGTCAGTCGACAACTGCACCTATCAGAATTCATTCAAAATGCAGGCAGTCGGTGGCTAAGCGTGTGGAAACTTCTGAAAGTAAAATAAGTTTTTTGGCCAATCGCGAAAGCAACTTATGCATGAGTAACCTCGCAACTGATCTCTCGACCCTCCGACACTTCTTCGTTATGAACCTGAACCAAGTAAAGACAGGATCACTTTATTCCGTCTGGTGGACAGGGCTAAAGTGAGAAGAGCTATGATGACAAAAACAGATCTGATGCGACTGGTGGATGCAAATCTAACCCCACCAGGAGAGCCCCAAGGCCAGACATGTGCCCAGCGGGAGATACGATGATGATGATGATGATGATGATGAATTGTTTAGTTTAATCAGAGTGCGATTGCTGTTCCTGATATCCCTAAAATAGCCGGATTGAGTTTGAATCAGTTTTTATCATAGCAGGGCTGGCACACGAGTGAAAGCGTTTGCTTTCTACCACTGTGACTCGGGATCGATTACCTAACTTGGCCCTGGCTTGCCTGCGTAACAAGCGTTTCAGTGGATTTTCGATGTTTTGGTCCGCGAAAAATGGATCGACACAAAACAAGAGATGCGGGAAGGGCCAAAACTTCGAAAATTTCCCAATACTAATCGTAGGTCTTTGTAACGGCTTTTTCACAGATCAAGATATTTTTTAAACGAGTTGAAAAGTACGATTTGACTTGCGCTAGTGACCATTCTTAATCCCATGGGTAAAACCCATTGGTTTTATCAAACGTGTTGATAAAGGTCGAATTACCACGGTGAACGATTTGGAAAGCTTACAATTCGAGCGTTAACCCTTCCTGTTTCACTCCCCGACCGACGCAACACCACAGTTTTTTTAGAAACTAGAAATTTATTAGCTGAAAGGATCTAGTTTTGCTGGAAATAAATCTAAAAATAGCCGTCGGTTTGTGAAAACATCGTTCCACAAATAGTAACAATAAAGTTGTACGCTCCTAGTCATGGGCTCCTGTGTTAACCCAATTAATAAGGCCCTTGTGCGCATGCCCGACTATATAAGCAGTTGACCTTTGTACAGTGAGTTATCATCTTATAAGCATGCTCAAATGTAAGCTACTGAAGCTAATATTCGTTGCGGACGTCTCTTAATTTTTTCCCTCAGTACGAATTAGGCGGTCTTAAATACGGAGCGGCTTATGGTATTAGGCGGTTATGAACCAGGAGCTCATCAAGTGGAGCCTTTATCTCCCATACTTGGTAAAGGAGTCAACCCTTTCCAGAGTAGATTTATTTATAGAACTCCTCTCTTGGGAGCTTTAGCACGTCCACTGTTGCAAATGCCAATCTCCCTTGGGAGCTTTAGCACGCCCACTGTTGTAAATGCCAATCTCCCTTGGGAGATTCAGCACTCTCACTTCTGTAAAAGCCAATCAAATGAAATACGATACTTCGCGGGGAAAAACCTGTTCCTAATCTGGAAAGGGTTAACTCAAGGAATTGTTGGAGATACAGGCTCCCCTTGACGAGTTCCTGGATGGGCTTAATAACGACCAGCTCTATCTAATTGTGATTTTTTTCTTGGAAAGTTTCAATGGCTTTTCTTAAACAATCTCTTACATTTTAACCCCAATGCAGAGGTTCAAGACAACAAAGGACGCGTCGGGATTGAAAGCCGGTGAAGAAATTGACCCGCAAAATTGGCCAGTTTTTGCTGGAACCGTAATTTGCTTCTGCGGAATCGCTCTATTGTTCCTCACAGTTAACGTGGCGCTGAAGTGGTTTCGGGGACGATGCGTAAAGGGAAAAGAAGAAGATACTGAAGAAGGACGAGAGCCAGGTAAGTCAGTTGCAAGACCAAGGAACTCATCGCGGGGACCTCGGATTCTAGTTGCCCGGATATGTTTGTCTGTTTGTTGTCATCATTTGAGCAGGTTGAAGTTTTGGCAGCTGTTGTGGATCTGCTATACTCACTTTCCCATACGCTCACCAAGGACAGCCACAACACCAGCACATATCACATGTGCTGGATTCCGTTTGTGTGAAAAGCTTGCAGTTAAATATGTTGAGTATTATAGACTTTCTCCAATCTTGGACTTAATAGACCAATTTCGATATATTAAATTCAGTCCTAAACAAAAGACATAATCTCGAGGCTCTGGGGAATGAACTCGTGCAAATCCTTATATTTTTTGCCCGGAGCCTCGAGTTGATGCCTTTTGCTTAGGACAGAATTTTAATATATCGAAATTAGCCTACTAGTGCAGTTTACACTCAGCATTTCGAGTCCACTGAAGTGAATCATATCTGGCTACGAATGTTGTACCTTTGTTGGAAACCGGCGACAAATACTCACCTTCCTTGGGAGTTTTTGTTCCGTTTTCCGAGAGTAACATTTACAAGAAAATCCTGTTTATATGGCTTAGATTGCCCTTGTTTGTTTTCGGATTCCCTTGCATTCTAAGAAGCATTTCATCAGTAAACGAGGCAGTCAAAATTTGTTTGGCACTTTCGGAGTATGTGAAAATGGCTTTCTTTGAGGAGTCTGTTGTCCTAGCTCATGGGCTTCCGAAACGTGTTTTCCAATCGCCGATTTTCTATGTTCAACAATACGTTGGTGAAGTTGTCGAGATATGTATCCCAAATTTTCTGCATGAGATCGCGCAGCCGGGCCACATGAAAATGAATACACCACACATTGTTGATTTACGATGGGTGGGTCAATTTCTTTCTGCTCGGATTCATCAATCAAAATTATAGTATTAAATTGAATGAATGAATGAATAAATGAATGACTAACTCATCATTTTTTCAGGGCAAATCTCAGGCCAAACTTCACAATGGTCACAATATGAAAAACACTTGGAATTTTCTGTAACAGGATTGATCAGTGAGCCATTCAACATGTGGCATGAGCAGAAACACCAGGATGACGCAGTGTATACCAGGACTGACATTGACTATCTGAATCGATAAAGACTCAAAGCATAAAGTTACTTTGATGCCTGCGTTGTAAGTAAGCACACTTTGAGAGAGCAAGTAGCAGTAGTTGAGAGACAGCCTGGAAAGCGGCGGAAGGGAGACAAGTCCGCATATGTTCCCACTCATGCGGAGCTTCTCCATCATTTCGATCACAGGCAGACAACCCTAAGAATGCGAGAGCGCGTGACGTCACGTCAATTTTGAGACACAATTGTAACGGCTGATTCTTCTGATCGAGCAAAATGTTCCATAAAAACTCCAAATCGCGATGTTTCTTCTCGAAAATTCATTTTATGGACGTACAGCCAGATAAATTAAATAAAAATCACTCACCCAGGCTAGCTCAGCTTTTTGCCCTCACCATATGATCGGGAAAGGAGTGATGGATCATTGGAATTTGATCAAAATCAAATTAACCAATCAAAAAGCTCAAATTTCCCCCAAGAGAGACAAAATTATTAGTCTGTGCTTTTTGATTGGTTAATTTGATTTTGATCAAATTATCCATCACTCCTGTCCCGATCATATGGTGATGGCAAAAACCTGAGCGAAGCTTGAAAATCGAACAGGATTTTGAGATGGCAGAGCCGTGTAAATGCGATAATTTTTGGTACGATGCTAGCAAAACTATCGACTTTTTACGTGACCAAGGCTGCGAAGTGAGAGACCTTTGGAAGTGGGAGAAATTTGGCTACACACTGGAGGTACTCGGCCGTGAGCAGTCTTGGAAGCTGCACGCCTTGTCTATTTATATTGTATATGACGACGCGTCGGATCTGAAGGGGAAATCAAAGCGTCCCAAAAACCTATCAAATCACTCAGAACAACGCAGAAAATAGTGGGTGAGTGAACTTTATTTATCTGGCTGTCCATAAAATTAATTTTCGAAAAGAAACATCGCGATTTGAAGCTTTATGGAACTTTTTCCTCGACCAGTTGAATCGGCCGTTACAACTGTCTCAAAATAAGATGACGTCTAGCGCTCTCGCATTCTTAGGGTTGTCTGCCTGTGGTTTGATCGAGAGCGGCTTTTGCGTATAGGTGAACGATATTTCTCCCCATTTATGTACTCAACCATTCTTGCTTAACGTTATATTCTAGGCAGCTAGTGCTCTTGAAAAATAAATTGAATTGTAATAAGGCAAAAAGATAAAAAGCAAATAAACTGTTCGTTGTTGTTGAACTGAGGAGGGGAAATCAGTTTGTTTATGCAGTAACTCGGCGATTTTGCTTACTTTAGGGTGCAGGGATGGCGCAGTGGTGAGAGCACTCGCCTCCCACCAACGGGGCACGGGTTCGATTCCAGACTCGGTGTCATATGCGGGTTGAGTTTGTTCGTTCTCTTCTCTGCACCGACGTGTTTTTCTCCGGGTTCTCCGGTTTTCCCCTCTCCTCAAAAACAACTATTTAACTTGATTTGCATTTATTGTTAATTACAGTTTACAGTGTCCCCAATTAGTGCTCCAGCGCTAGAACGACTGGACACTTTAAATAATTAAAGTTCCATTTTTTCCTTTATCCACGAATCATGATAATATCTTCTCATTGGTTTAGTGAGCATCATTCTGTGTGTTCATGTTTTATTTTGAAGACGTCAAGCATGTCCAATATACTTCAGATGTTGTGCATAGATGAAGATTCATGACGGGTGCGCGGTCTCCTCAATGTTCGAAAAAGCGACGTTAAAATAGAAAAGAATATGATTATTATATAAAAAAGGGGATTAATTCTGCAATACAACAATGCAATATTAGTTGCAATAGATGAATGATAATACTGATAGAATGTTATGATACAATTTAAGGATCAATGCATTTACAAGCATGATATTGGTAAACA
>NC_090874.1:17585938-17588438 GCF_036669935.1 Montipora foliosa | reverse complement strand
ACATTTCAGGTATTGGCTTACATGAAAAGTTGAATGTTCGGACTCACGGACTGGTGGTCATACGATGACGTCATAACGAAAACAAAAGTTTCTCGCATCGATAGGTTACCATATTTTCTTGACCACGGCCATCCGCGCGCGAGCGCGCGCGTTCGGCCAAACCTAAATCTCACAAATGGGCGTATGATAAAAGTTATTTGAAATTAGTATATACCACACAGGTGAATAGTGCTCTCCGCGCGCGCTGATTGTCCAAGTCGGGGGTTTTTATTCAAGTACTATTTACCTCCACTTCGGTCAATAATTGTTAATTACTTGAATTTTCTTCACTTAAGGACGTTCGCGCCAAAATCTGCCTACAGTGAAATTTTCTTCATTCTCTAGCCTGGAGTTAGGTCATTAAGAAGTTACTCCAAAAATGAAAAAAATTGGCGGTGACCGACTTCTTTTCGGAGGAAATGGTAGTGGAAAAATTCCTTAATTTCGATAAATCGGTCACCATAACAAGATGTAGCCTTATCTGCTCATCCATCGCAAATCATAAAAGTGAATTGTTAGAGTCAAGGTTTCCGTGGGTAGGTTTTTAGGAGTGGGATTTTTAGATGAAAGCCCTTTTCACGGTTAGTTTTTTTCATGTGCATTACAATGTAATCTAGCATGTATGTGAGGCAATTTCGGGCTGTTTTGTAGTTTTAATCCGAAATTGCCTCGCATCCACGTTAGATTATATTGTAATGCAAATGAGAAACTAACCGTGAAAAGGGCTATTGCATGCCGCTAGGGATGTCGTAAGCAGTAGAGTTCATCTTCAACGAGCGTTCTCGTAAGCGCTACCGGTTGCAACCACATCCGGAATTCGATGGCACGAGGAAAGAAATTTAAAAAAAAAAAAAAGATAACTTCTTACGGTGTGATTTTTTCCATTTCATCATATTTTGTAGATAGTAAGTAAATTAAGTGATTCAAGATTAAAAAGGTAGGGGTTACGGATGATCTAAACGAGTAAAATCGATGTGATGTTGCAACTGGTTCTTAGAAAATCTCGTTTGTCACGTTTTTGCGTAATGTCGGGGAAGGACTGGAACTCAAGACAGGATCGATCGTTGAAGGGATAAAAGGTTTTTATAAAAGATAAATAAACAAATAAAAAGTTCTCGAGCATAGCAAGGGAGTTTCAAGCGGGCGTCACCTTCATTTTGTTAGTTTTTTGTATCATATCTCTCCTTTGCCGCCATGCTCATCTTCTGGAGTGTGGTTTTTGTGCTGTTTCCTCGTAGGTCCGCCCTATTCAAGTGGACGCAAAAGAAAACACAATTCTGCTCTATTTTCATGAAAGTAAAGGAAAATAACTTCAAAAGTATGCATTCATTTTGAACTAAAGTTCGTAGGAACGTGTTCCAAACTAAAATGTGTTTTTCCAAAGTTTAAAAATTCCGTCAATAAATGCCCATTTAGAACGGAAAAAGACAAAATTTTTGGGTAAACAGTAAATTCAATTGCAATCAAATTCTTTTAGAGGAAATAACTGTAAATCCAAAATGAAGATCTGACTTATGTGTTGAAAACACAACAATTTACTTTGAATGTGTAAAATTTCACATTTAAAATGAATAGCGTACTGAGCATAAATCAGAGTAATCAGCAAAGCAACGATAGCACTTTCTGACCAAGATACTGTAACATAAAAAACACTGAAATACTGTGAACTTTAATAGAAATCGGCTAAAAGTGTTTCGAGCAAAGTGTAGGCTTTTCGTTATGTGTAGAAAGTTAAATCAAGTAACTCCCGAACTCTTCAAAACCCGCCCTTTCCCAAAGTTCTCCGGTGAATGTATGGAAAGTCTACTGCATTTTCCTGGCCTTTTAAACTTAAATACTTTTCGGATAAATGTTTCCGAGTTGTTGGGAGCAGCTTCATTCCATCGGTGAGCTCAAAGGAATGAGTGTTAAGTCTGCTTCAATTAACTCAGCTCTGAGCTTTCATAAAAGTGGAAGCAGCTTACATCCAGTTCTTACTCTTTGTGTTTATTTGTCATTATTTGTTCAACTCTGAGACTACATCAGAATTTTTCTATTTATATATTATTGAGGCTATCGTGATTCTTTTGCAATCAGTGCTTTTCAGAAGAATATTAACTGTTTCTGTTAAATGATAGTAAAAAATAGAAAAGTTTAAGCATCGAAAGGGACACATATAGAGCATGCTTCTTCGCATCTTTCAAAGAATTTTCTATACGCCAGCTAAAGGACAGGAAACAAAGGAATTCAAATCAAGTTTTGCTGCAAATAATGCACGCAGCAGCCCACCAAATGGCATTGGGTAGAATGGTCAATATAGAGACAACAGTCACCATCATAAATAAAGTCTGTGACAGTTTTGTTTCTGAAGCCGAAGTTGCATCAATAGGTTGGGGATGACGATAACCTTTGACTTTTGCATTAATAGTGACATAAGAAACAGTTACAATCACAAGGGTAAATTAAAGAAAGTGAAACAAAT
>NC_090874.1:17573438-17580938 GCF_036669935.1 Montipora foliosa | reverse complement strand
TGCCTCTAATAGAAACTTTGATATCTAGGAAAGCCAATGAAGTTTCCGAAATTTCCCAGGTATATTTAAGAGCTGGATGAAAAGAGTTGACGGAGGTTATAAATTGATCGAGTTCTTCTCTGCTGGATGAAAAAGCGCCGATGCAGTCGTCGATGTAGTGGCCGTAGAGTTCAGGTTTGGGGCCGTTGTACTGATTAAAAAATTGGTGTTCAACATATCCTACAAAAAGATTGGCATAGCTAGGTCCCATTCTTGTGCCCATCGCTACACCATTAATTTGTTTGTAATAGTTGCCGGCGAATGAAAAACAGTTAAGCGTTAAAACTAGTTCGGCAAGGCGGAGGAGTGTTTCCGAGCTAGCTTCTTTGACAGTGCGTTGATCGAAAAAGTGTTTAAGTGCTTGAAGACCTTCGCTATTAGGAATGACTGTGTATAGAGATCTAATGTCCATGGTGAAAATAAGTTTGTCTTGGCCGGAGAAATTGAAATCGCGGAAAATTTGTAGTGCGTGTGTACTGTCTTTAATGTATGATGGCAAAGATTTGACGATAGGCGTCATAATCCTGTCTAAGTAGCTAGAAATGAGTTCGGTGGGGCAACTACAGGCAGAAACAATAGGGCGACCTGGGTTGTCGGGTTTGTGAATTTTAGGCAAGAAGTAAATGCATGAAGTTCTAGGGGTGTTGATGATGAGATTAGTGGCAGTGTCCGGTAATTCTTGATTAACTATAAGATTTTGAATGGTGTCTTTGACAAGTTTTTGATTTTTGGAAGTGAGATCTTTAGGGATTTTGGCATAAAACGAGGTATCCAAAAGTTGCCGCAAAGCTTCTTTTTGGTAAAGGTCGGACCGCCAAACAACTACCACGCCGCCTTTGTCGGCCAATTTGACAACTATGTCGTTGCGTTTACTAAGATTTTTAAGCGCCGCCCACTCTTCCGAGGAAAGGTTGGAAAATTTAGTGTTGCGATTGAATTTAAGTTTGTGAATGTCGTGACGGCATTTTTTGGTGAAAAAATCTAAAGAGGCAAATTGTCCCTCAGGTGGAGTCCATTTGGATTTGCGAACTAGAAGTGTTTCAAAAATATCTTTATTAGAAGTGTCCGAATCATCCTCTTTGTCGTGAAAAAAGGCTTTTAACTGAACGCGGCGAAGGAATTTTTCAATTATTCAATCCAAACATTCAATTGGTCAATTCAAACATTCAATTATTCAATTCAAGCATTCAATTATTCAATTCAGACATTCAATTCTTCAATTCAAACATTCAATTCGGCAATTCAAACATTCAATTTGTCAATTCAAACATTCAACTCGCCAATTCAAACATTCGATTCTTCAATTCAAACATTCAATTCTTCAATTCAAACATTCAATTGGTCAATTCAAACATTCAATTCGCTAATTCAAACAATCAATTCCCAATTCAAACATTCAACTCACCAATGTTCGGCAATTCAAACATTCAATTCGGCATTGGTCAATTCATACTTTCACTCCGTCAATTCAAACACTCAATTTGCCGATTCAAACATTCAATTGGGCAATTCAGAGGTTGAAATACGGCAATCTTGACAGTCGATCAGTAAGTACCTCCCACTTGTTCAATCCGGCAATCTTAGCATTCGTGGGAGTCTGGTTACGAGAACATGTCTTAGGCCTCTCTCGGCTTTCTTTCTATCTTTGGCGGGAAAAAAAATTCTTACAAATTTTTTCGAGTTGTATTAAACAACAATGGCTTCCTCGTCACCTATCACTCCGGCGTTTGTTCAGTCGGTAATTCAGGACACGATTAGTCTAATAGACCATTTTAGGATCCCAGATGATATCACTAGTGTCATTCTCCGATTAGAATACCTCAATGAAGCACTTGTAAACAGTGGCCAGTTCACAGACAGAGCCGTCTCTGCTATCAGCGAAGTCTTGAGCATTTTAAGGAACGTCGCGGACAATAATCTGCCCGAAACTAGGAAGTTGGAGGTGCGCTTTGGACGTAGAGGCAGACTACCTTTTGATATAAAAGAGGAACAGCTTGTTTTTCTTGTGGAGAACGATTTTAAAGTTCCTCAAATCAGCCAGTTGTTGGGAGTATCAATCAGAACAGTAGAGAGGAGACTGTCTGCCTTTGGTATTAAAATGTTAGGTAAGAAAAGAAAATCGTTATAAAACCGGCTGTGCATGGATTTGATTAGCCTGCAGTGCAGGCGTTATTTTGGAGCGGAACGCTAGATAAATCAGGCTTTCGATGCCGCCATCTTTAATTGTAATTAGATGCTTGACCGGTAGAGGGTTGGTGCAGTGGCGGGTGGAGGGGTGGGGCACTAGAAATAACGCCTACCCGCAAAGCCTGTGAAATCATTGAACGCCCCCTAATTAGTACCGCTTGACCGCCTTTCCGGAAATGTGCAAGCAGCCAATGAACATCGATCTTGTTTTTATTACCGGAAGCCAAAAAACAAAAACATTGACACACTTGTATTTGTCAACTTCATGCGAAACAGAAATCGAGCGAGCGAGCGAGTATGTTAGTGAAATTATGTCGGAAAGACGTCCTAACGAAAGCTGTAGGATTTGCAAAAGCTCTTTTAAAGTGAAATTTGGCAATATTCCCGGCAAACAAGTGTATTCGTCCTAGGAAAACCTTTTTAAACCATCGCAGAGGAAGGACAGCCTTGGAGTTGTGTTGGCAGAGGTTTGTAGTCGTGTCGGATTAGTATTGTTGCGCGATCCTGCAATATATTCTGATCGCGTTTGCAACCCGTGTGGTCGAAAAATTCGCAGTCTTGGCCAGTTGTTCGAGTTTGTCAAGGCGGGCACGACTCCAACGTTAAACTCTGTCTCTAAAAGCACGAAACGCACACCAGCAACTCCGGAGAAAGCGAGCCCTTCGTGGAGAAAATCAAAAGTTGTTATGAGTTGGGATGAAATGCAGAGTAATCTTAACGTCGATGATTTGCCGCAAACAGGAATTCAGGTAAAAGTTGTGTATATGATTCCGTCAGGAACTGTGACTACGAGAATTCCCCGTGACGAACCAACAAAAATCTTGGTAAAAAACATTGCATGCGAATACTGGCGTGAAGTATCTAATGCCATCCTTAAACACAAAGCGCTTGCCCCAGTAATGATGATTGCAATCCGCAAGGCTGTTTTTAAAGAATTCAGCGATTACCTAAAATGTGAGAGTATGTTACTTGCCAGAAATCCTGATGAACTAGCCGGGTTTTCGAACAAATTGTTTATGGCGGAAATTAGAATTCACTGCCCTGTTTGATTCAAATGTCAACTCGGAGCCATTAAAGATGCTTCCGTTAACTGATCTTGCACGAATGCTTTCGAGCGGACAGACAACAATCACACACGCAGCTTTCTTTAAACCTTCACTCACGTCTTGAGAACAATCCCTGCGAACCGCGACCGAACTCTGCAACCACGTGCGTGTAGCTCCGAAATAGGGAGCTTAAGCACGCACGTTTTTGGGACGCGGACGGCAACCGGAAGTGAGCTATTTTCCCTTTTAACTTGGCTTCACACAACCACATTTACATTGCTAAGTATAGGCTTTTCTCCGTTCGAGATCTGAGAGATGATTGGTATAAAAATCTGGGAGACACCACTGTCCTGGCACGCGAAATGTTCTCTTCCGGTTGCCGTTCCCAACTCAAAAACGTGCGTGCTTAAGCTCCCTACTGACGTCAATTTTTGACATCCCATAATTATTGGCAGATTTGGGCTCGCGGTAAGAACTGTTTTGAACTTGATCTGACAAAGTCCGACATAGCGTTACGGATTATCGTAGTCTATGTTAAAGTCGTAGTTCACACGCGCTGTTGAACATTTTGATTATATATCAGAAGTCGATGTATATGAGTATGAAGTCTAAACTTACGAACTTGGTATTGGCGACATGAAATGTAAAGTTGACCTAAAAACTTGGTATTAGCGACGTAAAATGAAAAGTTGATAGCTTTAAGTTGGACTTGATTTGTATTTACTGACATTGTGTTGGTAAGTTCGAAGTTTGTTTACGTGAATATTAATGTTGACATGCCACAGTCCGATGACGATGTGTAAAGTTGGATGTTGCGTTACAACTTCGATTTTTGGCGGAGATGGAACGCCATATTCTTTCAAGTTCGTCTCTGTTCGGTGGTACTTTGTAACGAAAGGCAAGGTTCATTTCCTTTCCGGTGGTTTTTGAAGGAGTGCCAGTTTTCTGTTTTTAAATTGCGCTTTTGAGATGGTCCTTTCAACAAGATTCTTGGGACAACCTCTTTCATGTGGGCGTGATTTAAAATTTTGGATGAGCTCTTCAAATGTATTTTTAAAAGAGTTTGTTCTAAGATGTCTCAGAGCTTCGCCTTTTACGAAGCCTTTTTTGACTCCTGGTGGGTGGCACGAGGAGAAGTGCCTGCGCTGAAATGTTTCAGTAGGTTTGAAGTGCGTGGGCACGTCAAGGCCTGAATTACTCTTGAACCTTTCGCCTTTGTAACAGCTAGTGTTTGTATCCAAAAATGTCGTTTCTGTATCTGAAATTTCAGCCGTAAATTGAATTGTGGGGTGGTATTTGTTTGCTTGTTCAATAAACTGCAGGGAGAATAAAAATCTAAAACTATAGTTTCAGTGCTAATTTTTTTTCTATTTCAGAAATATATAAATCAGAAAAATAATAAAACGACGGGGTTTGAATTATGTCTAAAGGCCCGTGCAAACGCTCGCAACGTTGTTGGGCCCAACATGTTGCGAGCGTTTGCACACCATGTTGTTTGTTGTTGCGACTTGTTGGAAGTTGTTGGATGAAGTTTGAAACTGGTCAAATTTCAGAGCCAACCGGTGAGTGCCAACATCTCTATTGTTTCGCGGTCATCGAAGCGTGGTCCAACAATGTTGGGTTCGTTTGCACAGCACATCCAACAATGTTGCGCCGGCGCACGCGCACTACATGCCACGTATCCACACAAATACATGCGAACAAGAAATCATCATGGCGTCGGAGATGGAAAACGTCCCAGAGTCCTTTGTATTCTCATCTAAAGACCCAACATCTTGTGACTTGTTGCGAGCGTTTGCACACATCGGCTAACATCGCGCAACGAGAGACAACATTGTTGGGCCCATCAATGTTGCGTGTTGTTGGGAGCGTTTGCACGGGCCTTAAGACTGTTGATTTTAACATTCCAAACAGGAACGGATACTTGTCTACAACCTTGAATCTAAACATTTCTTTTGTTGGCATAAAAAATAAATTACATTAGAAACTGTTGACAACTGTACATACCAATTAACATGAAGAAGTCAGTCTGACCTCAAAATAGACAGTATAATTTACTGACAAACTTAATTGTCAACTGACAAAATTTAAATTGAGGGGATGTGTGGAATACGCTCTCAAGTGACTAGAAGTACTGCACAGTCTGCAATGCTACCTTCTCCTTTTGTTTCACAAAATAGTTATAATTTATCGGAAATATAGGCGGCTGTAAAGTTGCTCCCAAATACTCCTTAAAAGCATAAAGTCTGTGTCTAGATAATGAAACTAAATGAGCCAGGTAGTTCATTGATGACAGCACTTAGCTCTGTTTTCTGTAGAGTAACAAGGGGTATCACTGATCCCCTTTAACCCTTGGGAGTGAAACTTGACAGATTTTACTCTGTCTAATGCCAGGGAGATTCTAGTCGTCAACTAGGGTCATCCTAGGGCGTTTGAGGTGTCAATGAGTTAAGCAGTCAAAAACTTTGTCCCTTCCATTAAATGGGATGCTAACCGATCACAGAATTTGTAACAAAGTCTATCAAACATTTGTCAGTATTAAGTTGTATGGGGGTACATATAGAGAGCCAACATGGTTAGAGAAAACTGAGAGATGATCAAGACCAACCTCGTTCCCAGTGTTCTCTTTTCTCTGCCTCCTCTGTCCTCAACGACAAAGGAGGCAGAGAAGAGAGGTTGGATAAAGACCTGGCCTCAGTTGTTCAAAAAGTGGATTTGATTCTCTATATCTGATCTCGCTTCTTCTTCCAATGGAGGTTGAAAACAGTACAGTGTAATGAACCGAAATGAAATGCGAGCAAAATTTTCAACCTATACCAAAAGGATTGCTTTGCATGCCAGAGAGACGGGCCTTCCACGATATTTTCAGAGCGCTCAAAAGCACTGTCACAAGCCAAACGACTTCTCTTTGCATCAGTAACTCTTTCTCTACCCGAAAACGCATCTGACCCGCTAGTCAAGAGAACGAAGACTCTGGAAACGAGATTGCTTCCCGACTTATCTAGAAAGATCGAAAGAGACTCTGCTCGCAGGGTAGATCAATACAAGTTCGCATTATATATATCTCCCTCCTTTTCTAAAGAAGAAAGTGTTTTTTTTTTTTTTTTTAGCCGGGGTCAAGGTAGATGATGAACTGCTCGGAACTATACGTGAGAAAACTAAACCTTTTAATAAAGGGATATGTTTCCACCTCTGAAGACTCGAACTAAGATTCAGGAAGATTCTGAATGATGTAAAATCAAATTTTTAGGTTGATTGTGCGATCATTCGAAATTTCTAACACAAGGCGCAAGGCATCCAAATGACTACACGGACAGCTTAACTGTTTTAAGTAAAAGATTTCATACCACAGCTTGTCACATTAAAAGAAAAGAGATTTTGTTCGTGTTCTAATAAAAGTTTATCGCGAGGCAGATAAGAATGTTTTGTTGTTTTTTTTCCCCGTGAAATAATTAATTTGGCTTGCAGACGCCACCGCGGTGCTTGACTGAAAATCATTCTTCAATTCATATCGAAATGTCTCATAAAATCAAGACCTACTGTTGTCGAAGGCGATCAAATTCGTTGAATTACCCCGGACGAATTGCAACTGATGCCTCGTCATGTGTTTCCCGCCTGCGCCATGACTTTGCAATTTTTTTTTTTTTTTTCTTATTACAGATGAGGACAATTGACCTTTTCGGCTTGTACATTTTGTTTTTCCAATACAAATCATGTGATAATACTCAGGAGGTTTGGTCTTTTGTTTTGTTCATTAAAATGAGGGCATGCAAGCATGAATATGCCTGCGTACACATAATACTCAGTAGGTTTGGTCTTTTGTTTTGTTCATTAAAATGAGGACATGCAAGCATGAATATGCCTGCATGCACTCTTTTTAATGAACAAAACAAAGGACCAAGCCTCCTGAGTATTATCACATGATATGTATTGGAAAACAAAATGTACAAGCCGAAAAGGTCTATTTTAATGGTTCAAGACTTTAGTGAAGACATTTCTATTTACTATTGCCTATAACATTTAATTATTTGTAATTTTTATTTAAGTTTATATATGTACATATTTATCTTATTTATATTTTTAATTTAATTTTTACTTATATTTGTAGAGTAATGGTTTAATGGTTTAATTAACTTATTGTTACGCGCATGTGATCCTATTCATATGTTAACGCGCGCGTTATAAATAATAAAGATTGATTGATTGAAAGATTGATTGAACAGATGAT
>NC_090874.1:17550938-17563438 GCF_036669935.1 Montipora foliosa | reverse complement strand
TTAGCATTAATTTTATGCTTGATCAGTTGCGAGTCACTTATTCGATTTTTTTTGTTGGTCATTTTTCAATCGGTTAATTTTTCTAATCAGTCGGTCTCAAAATCGATGACTTGGGATTCTCTTAGATTCGATTAGTATCGTCCTTATATGACATTCGATCAGTTCGGTACTGATGTATTGATCAGTTTTGTCCCTGATATTCGATCAGTTGTGTTCCTAATATTCGATCAGTTGTACTGATTTATCGATCAGTTGTGTCTCCAAAATTCGATCAGTTGTGCCCCTAATATTCGATCAGTTGTAGTGATTGCGATCAGTTGTACTGAATTATCGATCAGTTGTGTCCCTGATTATAATTCGATCAGTTGTACTAATTTATCTATCAGTTGTGTCCCTAATATTCGATCAGTTGTACTGATTTATCTATCAGTTGTGTCCCTAATATTCAATCAGGTATACTGATTTGTCGATCAGTTGTACTGATTTATCGATCAGTTGTCTGCGTAATATGTGATCGGTTTTACTAATTTATCGCTCAGTTGTCTGCTCAATATTCCACCAGTTGTACTGATCTTTTGTCGCCAGTTCTCAAAGCTTTAATAGACAAACATAATCGAATGGAGTCTCACCTTCATAATCGAGGGTAACTGTTTTTGACCCGTAGTTTCAGGGATGGAAATATGTTTTCTGCTATCCATCGCATCCTCCAGGGAAGAAATAGCATCACTGAGGACAAGGCATCTTCGAGAGTTTCTCGGCCGAGCACCATCCTCACGTGTACGCTTCTCTGGGGAAGAAATTCCAGTTGGAGAATTGTTGCACATTCTTTTGGCATTAGAAGAAATCCAGCCGTTCGAC
Source organism: Montipora foliosa (assembly GCF_036669935.1). Lineage (NCBI taxonomy): Eukaryota > Metazoa > Cnidaria > Anthozoa > Scleractinia > Acroporidae > Montipora > Montipora foliosa. The sequence continues at coordinate 17,562,580 of NC_090874.1, read as the reverse complement.
TGACCAACAAGTTGTGGGGAATAAACGGTTGACGCTATCGAAGAGGTGCTAGCCTGACATGATGATTTCCCAGTGATCGCCCAGCGAGATCGTGCGAAATACTCGCGAGAAATTGGAGAACGCGATTCCAACTGATTAACATTTCGGCAGTTTGACAGCCGAAATCAAAAGTGGGCGGAAGAGGGTCGTTAAGAATAATCCCACAGGCTTTTCCCCCTTTTTCCCCAGATCCCGCGTGTGTCTTAATTTCGCGTTCCCTTTCTGCTCGTGCCGACGCCTGGAACAGGCTAACATCATAAAAAGGCGGAAGTAAACAATGGTCAGTCTTACGAGTAACGACATGAAATGATCGGTCATTCAGAGTCAGCTAGAGTCACAGTTCAGTTGTGACATACCTTCATACTCTCTTGGTTGTGATCCTATCAGTACTGATCTCGCACGCTATTGAAGTCCTGAAGAAACATACCATTCGTTGTGGTGACAGTAAGGTTATCGTTTTTGCGTTGTTTCCCGGATTTTTCTTAGCTAGCCTTCTGCTCAATTTTTATGTACTGAAATTGAAAGCTCTCTGAAGACTAGTATTATTCATGACAGCTTTTCAGAGGGTAATGAGTAAGTTTGACTTTCAAGAGGATGGCGAAACAGCGAAGCTAAGCATTATCCTTGCCGTTATTTAAGAATATGGCTACGCCAATGAGTTGTCTTACGACTGCAATTGCATCGGATTCACATTGTGGTGGAAACGTTGTTTCGTGGAAATTTTCCTTCTGCGCTAACATTCTCTTCTCGAAAGGCAAAACTTGTCCGCGACATTTTTTATTCCTTCGCGAATTTTTCCTTGCTTTAAAAGGCTCTCGTAGAGAGATTATTTTAGGGAAGCTTGGCGAACAGATTCAAAAGTACAATGACCGTAAAACAAATCATGAAAATTTGTAAGTACTTATGCAAATTACCACGAAATTTGAAGCGGCATTATTTCCAATGTTTTGGAAGTTTAGTCTTTAATAATGACTTAATTTTACTTTGGGTGAGAGAAATAAAGGGATAGAAAGTTTGTAAGTAAAATTTTTAAGTAGCGTTAATATTGATCAAAAATAAGACACAAACAGCAGTGATAAACATATTGAACTTTTTCATTTTGATAATGACTTGACGTTTCGTATGTGCTCTACATACATTTTCAAAAGCGATCCAGTGTCTACAGTTCCTAAGAAAGATATTGTTATCCTACTTCCCTACTTAGGTTTGCAAAGCAACCAAGTCGCTAAACGCCTGAAATCTTGTGTGTACAAATTCTACTCTTGTGTTAACCTTAAGATTGTTTTTCAGAGCACTCGATGTATAAAATCTTTCTTTCCTTACAAGGACCGTATTAATCGTTCACAACAATCCAGAGTTATTTACAGAGCAAATTGTTGGGATTGTAACGATTTTTACATCGGTAAAACTAAACGGCGGCTTCACGATAGAAAAACCGAACATTTTAAGGCCCTAGCTAAAAATGACAATACTTCAGCCATTGCTGACCACGTCAAGGCCACCGGACATAACATCAAGTGGGATCATTTTGATATTTTAGCGAAGGGCAAAACTGACTATCATTGTAAAATAAAAGAGACCTTCTTTATTCAAGAACTTGAGCCAGCTTTCAACGTCAACGTCGGAAGTGAAAAGCTGATGCTTTATTAATCTTTTCTGTTTTTATTATTATTATAATTATTATTATTATATTTTACTGTTAAGTATTTGCTTAATCTAGGTTCCAGTCCCCTCATCCGATTTGTTATATATAAATAGCTGTTTTAAATTTCAACGGTTACTTTTGAAAATGTATGTAGAGCACATACGAAACGTCAAGTCATTATCAAAATGAAAAAGTTCAATATGTTTATCACTGCTGTTTGTGTCTTATTTTTGATCAAACTACGATGGCCCAAGAACAAAAGTATTAGCGTTAATATTGTTATTAAGGCATACGTGTCACCGTGAAATCTCATTAACTAATTAATAGCATCATTACAGACCGTGCTTAGACGACAATAGTTATCTTGGGCATATGGGCACAGTATCTTTAACATTGCGGGGGAACCTGTGCTCAAATCGTTTAAACCAAGCACCAAAAAATTCCCCTTGCCCCAAATGATCAATATAACTATACCTTCTGTCGGCTTACAAAGGCGTTAAACGGATTTAGAACTGAAAAAGCGAGATTAAAGCTATTCTGGCTGGATGTTCCTGATTTTGATCGATTTCTTCAAGATTAATCCTGCCACAAAATCTCGAATAACCGAGTCTTCTAGTACTGCAACAAAATTTGCCAAATGCAACCTGCAATATGTAGGCTCCACTTTGACCGTGAATTAAAAGTAAGATTTCATAACCACAAGTCGAACATGCTGAACAACAAAAGAACTGGTGAATTGGCCATCCACTTTAATAACTCTGAACATGAAATTTAACAAATCAACATTTCATAATTATCGAACAAATTAGGTCTTTTGAAAATTCTTTACATCTTGAACAATTGTTACTCACTAGAGAGGCCTATTGGACTGCGCAATTATTTACCCTTAATCCTCATGGTCTTAACAAAAGGCGGGAATTTAGATCAAAACACTGCATTAATTACTACAATTGAGTAGTTGTGAGTTGACTTTTCCCAATATGATATTAGTCACTTATTTGAATTCACATCGATATGTCACCTATAGTTCTTTATTTGTCTTTGATTGTCAAATCCATGTCACCTTGTAGCTTAGACCTTTGTTTTGTTACGTTTCCTTAATTTCAATATTTCTGCTCTGTATATGTAAGCCGCTGCTATTTTTATTCCACACACACAAAACAAACAACTTACTTACAGGATAGACATATTTACATAGTTACAGTAAAGCAGTATACATTGCTTCCCATACTGAAAAGGAAATCAAACCATTAAAGTTTAAGGGCCGTCGGTTGCAAGGCTGTTGTGAAAAGGCGGTGAAGGATTTGTTGGTTTAGGGACTTATCAAAGTAAAAGAAGCAAGAAAAAAGAGCTGTTTTCTAAATTAAAGTTTTCAGTAATTCCCACTTCGTTTGTAAGGTGCCTGCAGCCTTTTGTTCAAATAGATAGGTCGACTTAAGGTATCTGAAAAAGCCTTCTACCTTTGGTAGCGTTTTATTGCTTTTACAAATCCAGATAAAATGTCTTGCTAAAAGGAGGCAAACATTCATTTGACAATTATTTTTGGAGGAGTCTGGCATCAAACCTAATGCTATAAGAAGATTGAATTGGTAGTTTTCTGGAATAATCTGAGACGAAATAAAGCGTTGTATTAAGAAGGTCCAAAAAGCGGTCACTCTGGGACAGGACCAAAAGAGGTGACTAAGTTTTTCTGGTTCATCTTTGCAAAAGGGGTGCAGTTTGGGTCGTCTTGTAGGCCGATTTTAACTACGAATTCGTTAGTTGCTATTCGTCTTTGCAAAACCTTGAACTGGAATCAGGAGCACCCAACGTCAATTTTCGGAAAATATGTTCGGAAGACGATTTGAGATCTAGAATTTTCGGAACATTTGTTTTAAAATTTCTTGCTTGCCTGCCTCTCCTAGGATTTTCAAACGTCTGAAAAATGGTACGTATAATTGCCCATTTTTAACGGACCTTTTCCCTAAAAAGGTCACCTAGAATTTTTGGGAGCCTTTTTCCCTGGCTAAAAGTTTCGAAAAGGTAAGTTTTGATCCCTATAATTTTCGGATCCCTAGACTTTCAGCTAGGAAATCCGAATAGATGAAAAATTCCTAGGGGATAAAAATATGCCTATATCTACCGTTTAAATACTAAAATACGTTTAACAATGCTATGTTTAAGTGGTTTTAAAGTGTATTCTCCTTGGGTGCCCCTGTGGAATTCGAGACGTCTTGTGCTTGTACAGCACTTAAAAGCTAGTTGGTAAGTATCATGCCGCTTAGTACATTCTTCGTCTTCTATGCTGCATTCCGTTACCCATTTCTGCTGAGCCTGCCTAGGAGGTACAATTTTCCTGGATATAAGTTTTGTGTAAACTAGTTTGTTTGCTTTTTGAGCTTTCAGTAGTTTAGCTGAAAACCTTTCATACTTGTTTTTAGGATCATTGGGTACAAACTGTTTTGATGTGTTTTCCATAAGAGTTTAAATGTGGACAAAGTTCCGCAGCACTTAAGAGGGCAAACTGTTATTCCATACCTAGTCTGCATTTCTGTGAGAGAAAGAAAATTATTGGAATTGTCCTTCAAATGTTTCACCATTGTAATACCTGCACAATGCCACTCAGGGTAGTAAACGGGGCGGTTGTCAATTCTGATCAGCGAATTATATCACAAATTTTGGTTGAGAAAGTGATTCTCTGAAATTATTCGGTCTTCGAAATTAATTTCTGCCCAAATTTTCAGAACTTCACTAATGGAGCTATCTTTAGATTGAAGAATATTTTTGGAGTCATTTGTGTTAAGGTTGCCAGTAAGAACTGTTTTTCCGCCGAAAGCCTTTAACTCAAGATCAAAGAACAGTTTCCATTTGCCTCGGTTTTCTGCATCCAAATATTTTTTATCCAGGTGGCTTTCAAGGACTTACTAAAGAAACAATATCTATCATTTTAAGGCCCCCGTTTGGATAGTCGTTAATGATAGCGTTTCGCTTAATTTTGTCTCCTTTTCCATTCCACAGGAAGGCGAAAAAAAGTTTGTTTGCTTCTTTAATAGCCTTTACATTTAAAGGTAGTGGTGATAAGACATAAACAAGTTGCGAGAAAACAAGGCTTTTAAGTACTGCTATTTTACCCATTAGTGTCAGTCTGCGGTAGTTCCAGCTACTTAATATATTCCTGACCTTAACAAGTTTTTCGTCGTAATTTAAATCAGTGGTTTCTTCCAGGTGAACTGAAAGCCAGATTCTTAGAGTTTTCGCTTTGTATTTTGGCCATTTAAAATTCCTCTCAGGAAAAGGAAGATCACTGCTCCCACATTTTGCTCCAATCCATAGTGCCTCTGTTTTTTTATCATTCAATTTCAAACCCGAAACTTTGTAAACGTCGTCCAGAGTTTGAAGGCAAGCTTTTAGAGAATCCCTTGATCCATCTAGTATTAACGTTGTCACAGTGTCATCCGCATATTGACTTAACTTATTTTTTCATTATTTATCAGAAAACCACTAATTTTTTTATTTCTGCGGATTTCCTTGGCTAACATTTCAACCGATAAAACGAACAAATACGGTGAGAGGGGACAACCCTGCCTAACACCTCTTTGGATTTCCAAAAAATTACTCGTCCATCCGTTATTTAAGATGCAGCTCTCTGGACAGCAGTAAAAAAATTGTGAACCATTGTATTAAGCTTGTGCAAAAACCAAAATAGTTAAGAGTTTTATTTTAAATGAAAGTCCATTCTATTGTGTCAAAATCTTTTTCAAAATCAAGAAACAAAAGTGGTCCTGGCATATTTTTTTCTTTTGCATAACAAATGATATACTTTGTAATAGTCTAATGTTTTGACAAATGAATCTACCTTTTTATAGTCGCAATTAAGCAGTGTTTAAGGTCTCCAGTTCTTAATAAAATACGGCTCGGCGTCTTTCTTTGGAATAAGCTTAATAACTCCTCTTCTCTGGATGATTCAAAGTTGTTCTGTTTCGTGCGGCGTAATTTAATGCGTCGATTAAAGTAGAAGATATGTCGCTCCAAAAGGCTTTATAGAATTCAGCTGGTAAGCCATCGGTGCCTGGAGTTTTTTCAGGTTCCATAGTTTTCAAAGCATCTAGAGCCTCTTTTTTCGTTAAGTTTTCCTTCACATGCATTTCAGAATCTTTCGTAATCCTTAAGGGCCGTATCGTTTTCACCGTCAAAGAAAGCTGACGTGTCAAGAAAGTTGGTTACCGTGACTTTAGATTCATAGAGGTTCTTATAAAAAGACGTGCACTCACATAGAATATCTCCATCGGAGTTGATGAAAGCGTTATCACTAACCTTAATGTGACTTATTGTGCTTTGTTTAAAATGCCTTTTCTCTAGACTTAAAAAGTACTTTGTTTTCTTCTCTCCTTCATTGTACCATTTGGCTTTTGATCTCAAAATTCCGCCTTTTGTACGATATTCAATTATTTTTTCATACTCAAGCTTTTGTTTATTAATTTCATTCTCAAGGTGCGAGGTTTGTGACTCAGTGGGGTTTCCATTGTCGAGTTTCTCCTCTAATTTGGCTATTGATTGTTCTAACTCCATTTCATGTTGTTTTGTTTGTTTCTTCCTGTGCTTTGCATAAGATAATGATTTCTCACGAATTTTTAGTTTAATCATTTCCCAAAGAAGTGAGGGGTTGACGAAGTCATCATCTCTGTATTCATCAAGAGTTTCCTGAATAGTCTCCTTAATTTGGTTGATGTAATCGAGTTCAGTCAAAAAAAGATGCATTTAATTTCCAAAGTCCCGGTCCCCTAGAATTTGAGTGCAGGGATAATTTTAATATTATCATAGAGTGATCTGATTTGTATCCTGGGTGGATATCAGAGAGGGCGGTAATATTAGCAAAAAGCTAATCAAGAAAAAATTGAGCCTGCACTGTACGTTAGGGTTGCGTCGTCTCTCACCTTAACTATAGCTGTTTGGCTGTTTCGTTGTTTGCTAACTATTGGCATTAATAGAATTGCAGTTTTTAGAAATTCACAGCAAAGTTATAAAATTTGGCATGCTTTTGCATAGCCAAAACAAAATTAAATTATCATTGAGCCACTGATTGAATACTTTTCCAAGGGTCTTTATGATGCCAGAAGACATCAAAAACGAAAAATCACGAATGTGTCAAGTGCCTTGGTTTGCCTGTTACTAGCTACGGCGCTCATTAAATTCAAAACAAATTTTGATAATTGATTCCAAATTATTCACACTTAAGCTCCCATACGTACGCATTGCGGATCTATTTTTTTAGATGTTTTAAGCCAAAAAAGCAAAAAAAAAAAAAGAGAAAACTGCAAGAAAATCGACGGAGAGCGGTTTAGATCGCTGTATGATAAATTTAACTTTCAATGAATAAGGATGGAAGATAATAATTATGATTCACCAAGGTGATGATATTTGAAATCTAAGCATTCATTATCAACGTGAGCTCGAGAGGTTTAGAATGGTGTATTTTGATATCACGAAAATACTATCCTAGCTTAGGAAAGAAAGGAAAGGAACTTCATTTAAGTGTCCAGTCGTTCTAGCGCTGGAGCACTAATTGGGGACACTGTAAACTGAAATTAACAATGAACGCAAATCAAGTTAAATGTTGGTTTTTGAGGAGAGGGGAAAACCGGAGTACCCCGGAAGAAACCTTTCGGTGCAGAGTAAAGAACCAACAAACTCAACCAACATATGACGCCGAGTCTGGAATGGAAACCCAGGCCACATTCACGGTGGGAGGCGAGTGCTCTCACCACTGCGCCATCCCTGCACCCCTGTTCTAGTCCCAGCTATTATACACAAAACAATATTTACACCAGCTTTGACGAGCTGCTGTTAGTGAGCCTTGGCTAGGAAAAGTGCTACAGAAGCCGGTTAGTCTTTCGCGCTCTCCAAGTCGTTTTCTGGTAGTTTGGAGATTCGTTTACCATTATGAGCCACCGTACATGACCGCTTACCCAGCCAGGGTTTTGAAATGAAAGCACCCTCGAAATACAAAGAATTTTGCGATCTTAATCCGTTCTTATGGAATTATTTTGGCGCGAAAATCGCACACGGACCACCGACCGGCTGCAAAATCAAATAGGTGTCAAGTTCGTATTTTTCCCATTTTCCACTATAGGTGTTTTGCAACCAATCTCTAGAGACACAGATAACAATGTTGCAATGTACAATTGCTGGTGGACGAACAAAAGGAGTTAATGAAAGATCTTTTGTTTCGTTCATCAACATGGCGGTGATGACGTAACGTGAAAACCGCCTACTTTTGGAAGGTCTCAATGGGGTTTAACCGTTAGCCGTAAAAGGACCAAAAATTTAACCGTTTGGCGTAAAAAGGCTTAATATTTAACCGTTAGCCGTAATATAAATTGAAAAGGGTTACCCGCAAAAAAATATATATTAGTGCAAACTTAAAGTCTCAGAACACCATTTGCTTTTCGTTTCACTAATTCCGCTAATTACGAATACTGTCATTTTACAATGCTGGAAATGGCGGATATGTCTTTGAAATGGATTGTACCACGCACCTTTGACAGACTTGACAACCTCCTGGACGTTTTGACAGCTCTTGCAATTTTCCATGATGATTTTACCAGGCTCTACACCAATGGAAATTAATTACTATATATATATACATATATATATATATTTAATTATTATGTTGTAATGTAAAACAAGGGTAATGAATAATTAACATTTCAGTTAACCGTAACGGGAAAAAAAAAATTACCTTTAGCCTTAAAATGTTTAAAATTTAACGTTAGCCGTAAAAGCCACTCTAGAGACCTGCTTTTTGTGGTCCTTCCTATTTTCTGCTGTCTGTTCGTGGCTGGTACAAAATGCAGTATTTAGTGGAGAAAAACAATTATGTTGCTAATATACTTGAACCGTTAAATTGCCCTTTGATTTCAGCTTTGAGTTTCGTCCGTTCATTGCTCACCGAATTTTTACCCAGAGTATACAGCTTTGTGCATACGAAAATTCCGAAAGGTAGCCTGAGATATGATAAACTTAACTGGAAACTGGAGCTGTATCACTCCCTTTCTTTTATCCTTTCTAACATATATCTATGGTCTGTCTCGCCATTTCCGCACTTTTCCATGAATCGGTCAAGTCAATACAATTGTGAATAAAGCACTTTCCGCAATACTTTTCGGGATTGTCGCGTGTACTTCTCCTTTTTTTAATATAATTTCCTAAGTTCCGATTTATTTTGGCCGCTTGACACCCCGCTAAGTAGTTTCCAGACTCTTCCAAAGCATTGGTCGTCAGGACAACTCTGTAAAAAAATATATTTCATTTTCGGGAGTGTGTTTCTTTGGGGGACCTTTTAATTCGGTTATTCGATAATCCTAAACCGGGATAGGAATAAATCAGAAAGTCCTAACAAAAATACAGTTCCATCACGATGCATTGAGTTCATGTTCTTTTGTATCTGGCATTTTTCCAATCCAGACCTCACCTCATTAAAATGAAGACTGCTATTTTTTGCTGGCACTTTTGAGGATGACTGTTGCATCAGTAGCAAAACAGAACGCTTGTTGCGGTGGTAAGTAACACCCTTATGGAGTTAGTTATGAGCCAATTAGAGTTTAGAGTCGGGGGGGGGGGGGGGGTAGGAAGGAGTTCCGTGGGCATGCTTCCCGGAAATTTTTTTTTTACACTTGAACTTCCCCAAAAATTAGGGGAAATACAATTTTAAAAAATAGCAAACGAAATCTTACACAGTGTACATATAAAGTACAAACTTTTCAGTGTTGTTTCCAACGTACCAAATACCAAGTACCCACTCTTTGAAATCCTATTCCCTAGAGTCTTTTTGCAAACTATCATGGACATGATGAATTACAAGCACTAATCAGAATGCGTTGGGAGGTGGATACACGTAAAACCCCCTATGGACTAAAGCATATCTCCTCATCCGGCAAGTGAACCCTCTTATCTTGGACTTTTTACCCTTGTCGAAGAAAGTGACAGAGTGACGGCCTGGAAGTCTTAACGCGAGGTCTGGAGAGTATTTTATGTAATTGTACATTAGTTCTTATATTGTAAATCCGTTGTTTTTCTCTGTCAAAAAGGAATTATTAAAGAGTATTATATCAGCTAGAGCAGGCAGTGCTGGTGGTGAAATTCTAAGGGTACTGATTTAGAATTGGATTTCTGTATTCCCGAAATATAGGCTAATTTGAGTAGTTTAGTTCACATTATAGAGCCTGAGACCGTAAAGGAAAAGAACAAGAATCCCATTCCAATTTTCGAAATTGTTTCTCCCTTTCTTAGTGGTTAAATCCCAGTCCCCCGGGAAATGTTTGCTATGCAGGGCTAGCAGGAAAATACGAAAGAAAATTCAAATTTGCAGCTGTGTGATCACGTTCTTGGTATAAACATGAAAGTTGGTCCTTTCATTTTGCAGTTTGACGAGAAGGGGGGCAATAAGAAAAGTAAGAAAATGAAAAAAAAAATACACGGGAGCATGCAAAAGCTATGGGTTTCAACCATTTTAAAAACGCAAAAATCTGTGGCGTTTTCTCGCTACCCGTCGTTGTCGCGAATCTTTCTAAAATCGTTAATGACACAAGTGAGCATTTGCATAACAACGATGTCTTTTGTCTTTTACAACTTCTCTCTCCTCTCTTCCTCTCTCTCTCTTCTCTCTCTCTCTCTCTCTCTCGCTCTCTCCTCTCCTCTCTTCTCTCTCTTTCTCTCTCTTTCTTGGGGTTTGAGGGCTATAGAGTCCTTTGAAGAGAAAAATGATAAATCTTATTGCCAGAGTTCAAAGGAAAATGTCATCAACCACCACCAGGTAGGATATATGCTGAGTTTCGATGGTAGTGCCAAAGAGTCTCAGCAGTTTTGAGTATTTAAGATTTAATTTACACTTTCTTGTTTTCTCTTATAGTTGCTTCTTCTTGTAAGGAACTTTGCAACAAAAATACGTAAGTTTACAGGAGCGTCTGGAAATGATCTATCCCTCGAAAAAACTGACCACTGATCAAACAACTTCGATCTGGTGGAAAAAATTTTCAGGTCTAACAGGTTTAACTACAAACATTTTGAACAAAACCTGAAGTGAAATAAACTTCAACCAACGCGAAGCAAAGACCTGTTCAATGTGAATAGATCCTACTTCCGCTGTTATTTGTAAGGAAAACACTGCAGACTAGGGCAGACGGAACTCTTCGGAACGTCTTCGGAAATCCTAGGTCGTCTTCGGACATCTTTGGAAAAAAATTCATTGCCCTACGAAAAATTCTGGCACTCTAAGGATAAAAGTATCACGCCGACTCAAAAAATGGGTAGTTATACGATGTGTCTTCGGATGAATGGCATCAGCAATCCGTCTGACTGACTGCATCATAGTAAAAAGTAGTCTCATGACAAGACAATCATGTGACGAGAGAGACAAGCACTAATTGTCAAAAAATCCGTGTCGTCTTTTAAATGTTTCAGTTCGCTTAAGAGTGGCTTGTATCCACTGCTGCTTCGTGTTCAGAAAGGCTCCCCGTTTACTGTCACATGGGAGATTTCGGAATGCGGGAACTGGGGGATGGACGGACCGTCATGAAGATTGATGGCAGAAAGGTATCATTCCTTTGGCAATGACAAGCAGTCAAGGACTGGCAAAAGTCTTGGGACAAATTTCTCACTTATTAGTGTATTCAAGGGGCAGTGAACACGATAGTTTAGCTAAACTTCAGAACACTAAAAGACGTATTTGCATAATGCGTTAGTTTTGGTACCAAACCATTGAACTGCACTGAATGTATTCTTGTTGTATCTCGCCCAAGGATGGAGGGGATGGAATGGATTTGAACTTGAAAAAAAAAACAAAACTGGCTTTGGAGACGATGTATCAGAAAGTCGCCAAAACTTAAACACGAATAGCTCTTTGTGCCATAAATACATTTCATATCTGCTAAAGGGTTGTCAGGAATGTTGTACGGTGAGCTAAAGTACTAATTTAGATTTT
>NC_090874.1:17515774-17543274 GCF_036669935.1 Montipora foliosa | reverse complement strand
AATGTAAAGAAGGCAAAATTATCAGCCCATGCCGATGACAAGCAACTTTACTTTCGTCATAGAGATGCGCGAACTCTACAACATACTCTAAATTCAGAACTAGCAATCGTGTCAAGCTGGATCAGTGACAACGGTCTCATTCTCAACGCCATGAGCTGCGAGTCCCTAGTATGCCCCAAGGCCCAACATAACCAAAAGAATGAGGAAGATATTAGTTTCTCGGTAAATGGGACAGTTATAAAGCCAAACATAAGTTGCAAGCTACTTGGTATTCGCATAGATGAAAGTATGAACTTTAGTAAACATGTTACATCATTGTGTAAGAAAACAAGCAAACAAATAGCGATCATAAGCAGGTTTAAGAAGCTGTTGAGTACTAAAACAAAACTTTTGTTGTACAAAGCGTATATTCTACCTCAATCGCCTATTGCTCTACCGTATGGATGTATTGTGGCAAAACAGCAACTGGCAAACTCGAAAAGCTAAACGAGCGTGCTATGCGATATATTTTTAATGACAACATTACTGAGTACCTATAGTAAAGGCAAATATGCAAAGCCTGCATTGAAATAAAAGGTTTCAGGACATGTACATACTCATATACAAAGTCATCTATGCAACTACACCAACACCTTTTAGTGGTCTTCTGTCATTAAGAAGTAACAAATGTAATCTGCGTGGTAAAATGAAGCTTATTCTACCAAGAGCAAACACGTCCAAGTATGGACTCCATACTTTCAGGTATTACGGTCTGAAGATATGGAACTCCTTGCAGAATGATTTAAGAACTGCTCCCACCATTAAAAATTTTGTATCTCAAATTAGAAAAATAACATTCGTTACTTGTAATTGCTATTTATGTTGTACATAGATTTTTATTCAATCTTCTCGTTTTCATACTATTTAGTTTTATTATTTAGTCGTATATCATTTAATTAATTTTACTTCCTCTCAATTTCCTAATTAATGTGTAAATTCTCCGCTTATTCTTTAGCCGATTTTTGACTCGAATACTTGTAGTTCTCAACTAATTTTCATTAATTATTTGTTAACTCGAAACATTAGCTGTATACGCTAGCTATAGGAGCCTAACAAGCTCCAATTGATTCGAGTATAAATAAAGTTATGATGATAGTTACACAGCTGCAAACTGTAATGACCAAAGTGAAAATCGACCCGATTTATTGTTTCGTGCGTTTCCATCGGACTCACAACAACTGAAGAAGTGGGAAATTCGTATGAAAAGAGGAGATGGCGTCTTTGCCACGGAAGGAAACAGGTTCTGTTTTTCTGAACACTTCTTGCCGACGGATTTTAAACGGACTCTGACTGGTCATAAACGAGACTTGAAGCGTACCATCGGTCTTTCCTTGGACAAAAGTGGATAAAGGATCGCTCTGTAGCGCGGAAATTTGAGAAATCTGAAGGGATAACAAGAGCCGAGAGTGCTCATGAATATAACGACCAGGAAGAAATTGATTTCACTATAAAAGTTAACGTTAAAAAACAACGACGTTTCGACCGTTCGACGGTCATTTTCAAGTTGAACAGTAAAAGTTTTGAATGCGTTAAAATATATGTAACCGATTACAAAAATGCTAATAAGATGCTGACCAAAACTCTAAAATATTTACATAGAAACAATACACACACACAAAAGAACAAAAAATTGCTGCATGAAGAAACGCTAAGTAAATAACTTCGCGCGTATCGAGTCACTCTGTTTTTAAGTTTGCGAATAAAAAGCATTTCAAAAATCAAGCAGTCAAGTTTACTCTGACATTTCTTTAAAATCTCGAAGTTGTTTCCAATGGAATCCGGATCCCCTCCATGCTCGTCCTTTACGTGGTAGCCGATTGTTGATCGCTTATGTTCCTCCACACGTTGATGTAGGTGTCGACTCGTGAAGCCGACATAGTCTGTATCACACAGACCACACTTGTAATAATAAACAACGTTTTGTTGGTTTACAATTGGAGGTTTGTGTTCCTTCGGCTTGAAATTTCCTTTGATCTTTCTGCTTACATAAACAGGCTGGACGACGGCATTAATCTTTCGACTAAGATCGCTGAGTTGGTGTCTTACCACATTTGCCGATTTTTGGTCTTTGAACGGTAGCACAATTCTGATGGGGGCATCTTGTTCATCGGGTACTTGCTGTTTAGAACACATATTCTCAGTAACTCTCATTAGGTGGTCGGCTTCACGAGTCGACACCTACATCAACGTGTGGAGGAACATAACCGATCAACAATCGGCTACCACGTAAAGGACGAGCATGGAGGGGATCCGGATTCCATTGGAAACAACTTCGAGATTTTAAAGAAATGTCAGAGTAAACTTGACTGCTTGATTTTTGAAATGCTTTTTATTCGCAAACTTAAACCAAATTTGAACAAACAGAGTGACTCGATACGCGCGAAGTTATTTACTTAGCGTTTCTTCATGCAGCAATTTTTTGTTCTTTTGTGTGTGTGTATTGTTTCTATGTAAATATTTTAGAGTTTTGGTCAGCATCTTATTAGCATTTTTGTAATCGGTTACATATATTTTAACGCATTCAAAACTTTTACTGTTCAACTTGAAAATGACCGTCGAACGGTCGAAACGTCGTTGTTTTTTAACGTTAACTTTTATAGTGAAATCCGTTTCAAAAAACGTGTTGATCAGGAAGAAATTGCAGACGATTTCCAAAAAGATTATGTTGTATTCGGTCACCACTGAACACTTTACAAGTGGATGGAAGAAATAAAGATGGAAAATGGAAAGTTGCCTCAAGAATTACAAGAATTTAAAGCAAAGGAGAGGATTTCCAAGTTTGGTCTGGAAAGAATTTCAGGTAGTAACAGTCCAGTCAAAATGTGCCGGCAGCCGGCTATTTGGTCGCCTACAACACAATATCTGCTGCTTACTTCGAATTCACATTTGTCAGACTTGTATTCAGGATGAGGTTGTTTCGAGATTTTGTTCATCACTGTAAACTATAAAGTACAAATTATACTAATAAAGTATCATCATTTCTCTTACTATGTTGTCCCTTTAATCACTACGTGTCGACTGCATACTGCAAGCTTTCATCGTTTCCCAGGCTATAAGGTCTCTTAAATACTTCCAGTTCAAATTGTAACTAAAATATACACCACGTAAATCCGAGCCGCACGAGCCGCACACAATCGTTTCTATAGGAACGCCTTGAACATTGCGTGCTAATGGCGTGGGAAAGCGAGCCGAACAGATGGTCAGCGGTCACGGGTGTTGCAGGTACGAACAAGATGGTGTACAAACGATCTCGTCAGGTTGACGCTGGGATTCCGCAAATTTCTAAGTTTTTTTCAAACGGTATCAGGTGTTTAGCCCCGGAAACCCATAGCTTTACATTGAGATAATGTATTGCTCAAATGATTTGAAGATCTGAAGCCTTCAGTTTAAATGACTCTATCACATATTATGAGTCAACTTTTAGCAACTGAGTTTCTCATTTTTCACAGTTGAGAAGTACTTGCTTGTACAAAAGTTATCCTTTTTTATAATAATGCTTCTGGCGGAATGCAATTTTAATTTGAAAATCGAAAGTCGTGTGTGACTCTTCATTACTGTTATCTTAATGCTATCTAATAGGGGCTCAGTTTACCCTAAAATGCACCAGATGCAACCATTTGAAGCCAATAGTTTTAAAATTTCCCGGGGAAGCATGCCCCCGGACCCGCCTAGCATGCAAGTGGCTCCGGCCCTTGCAGCAGAGTCCGAAGGCTTCTCCTACCTATTACTATAGCCAGCTTGCAGTAATGAAGATATAAAATTTTATACCGGATTTGCAGACTATGTAACTTTATCAGAATTCTGGAAATATGTAGAGCCTAATGCCCCAAAATTAACTTATTTCAGTTTTGTACGTGATACTTACTACTGATTCGTATAAATTGAAGATAAATTTCCTTTCATGACAGGGAAAGAAATAGGTTTCCTGGACACAAAATGTTGGTTGCGCCAGGAGGTTGTAACCGATTGATGAGTTTTGGCTTTTTTTTTTTGACCCGTTCAAGACTTGGTTTATTTGAGCGTGATCTCGCGTTTAGGTTCAGTATTTCAGAGCAAGTTGTTTCAGATATAACTATAACATGGGCTAATTACCTATAATTGATGCTAGAAAGCTTACTTATATGGTCTTCAAAAGAGTAGATTAAGGGCGAGTTTGAAAACATAAGATGCAAAATAGACCTGCACAGAAATATAAAATGCCAGACTCAAGATCTTGAGAAACAAAGTGAACTTTATTCTGAACACAAGTCCCACAAAACCTTCAAAGGTCTTGTAGGAAGGGTTTCGACAAAACACTGACCCCCTTACTGACCCCCTATAAAATCAATGGAAAAATGAATACTGCTTACTTAAGCCTCAACAACCCTTTTTAAACAGCATTGTTCAACAGTATTTAAGTCTAAGCACCCATTTTAAAAAGGTTAGCTTACATGAAGTAATCGGCCATCACAACAATAATCGAAAACTAACCTTTTTAAAATGGGTGCTTAGACTTAAATACTGTTGAACAATGCCGTTTAAAAAGGGTTGTTGAGGCTTAAGTAAGCAGGATTCATTTTCCCATTGATTTTATAGTGGGTCAGTAGGGGGGTCAGTAAGGGGGTCAGTTGACCGGGGCCAGTGTTTTGTCGAAACCCCTTGTAGGAATTTCCCCAAATGTTTGGATTACATTTGTGAGTAGTTTGTATGGAGGAAGTATATCTGACTAGGAGATAGGTGTCACTTAGAATGCAACATATGTTCTCAGCCTCTCCTAGTTTTTGATAAAGCACTTGTTTCCAAAAATATATGGGCCCTACTAGAACTGTGACAGAAGAAGATGGAGAATGTATAGCAAGCCGTTTGCAGCTAAATTTAATCTTAGATAAATATGTTCAATCCTTTAAATAAAGGTTAAATTTAAAGCAATAAATAGCATTCAATGCAATCAATGCTACCAATGTTGGTTCAATTCAAACTGTTTCTTACGATTCAATCCAGTCCATAAATTTTATTTGCAATTCAATGCCGCAAGTATGTTGATTCAATCCAATCTTTTAATTTTATATTTAATGAAAACTGGTACCGCATATATTGATTCAATCCAATAACAAGAATATTCATTTAATCCAATCCTTGCGTTATTATATGCAACCTGAAAAAAAATGTTTAATCTTCCTGGGACGAGCGCGGCCACATAGAACCAGAGTAACCTGTGCAAGTTATAGAACAAACGATAACGGCAGAGAGGGAAGAGGAATTTGACATAGAATTTAATTGTCCTAAGTTTCTACGAGAAGAATGTGGGTAGAATAGATAGATTTAGCTTTGCGTTTACGGCAGACGGCAAACGTGAAACTGAAATTTGCGTTTTGCCAAAAATCAAAGAAGCTGGTTTGATTTTAGCTCTTTTTTTTGCCTGTTATCTACAAATGCCGCGCAACTTCTAAAACAAGAGAGGAAAGTTAGAATAAGATGATTTTCATGCTTTTATGACAAGCAACAGCCTGCCGTTTGACGTTTCCCGTTTCACGGAAACGCGATGCTAAATTTTTCTAATATTTGAGAACTTTGACACAGAAGCTGCAAAAGCGCAGGGCCGAAGTTCTTGATCAAACAAAGAGCCTGCTTGGGTCGATGAATGAGTGCGGCTGCAACCTTGACACGCTTTGTGTGCCTCGTTGCCGGACTATTACTCTGTACAGTTACGACAGATGGGGAAAAAAGAAAAAATTCCGGAAGACTGTCTCTCAAAATTCCTGTTAAGATGATAGAAGAACTGCGAGGATTGGGATTCACTAGGACAAGGATTGCAGAGATGCTCCGGCGGAGTTTAGCACTAATCGTATGACTCCCAAAATATAACAACACGCAATAGCATATGTATTTAGGCGTTCCTTGTAACGCCCCGTGGTCAGCTTATCTCAGCATATTTTAATTATTATTCATGGTAAGGTGCAGGCTAAACTTAGTGTTGTGAATGACTTGGGATTTATTGTTCTGTTTTTTGAATTGATTTAGTTTGATTTCTATCACTGATTATGAATTCATGATTGATTTTTTTTATCAACACTTCGATCGTATAAGTGTTAGATCACCTTCACGTTTCGTTTTCGTATATGATCTTTGTATCGCGACACACGCGGTCAGGAAAGTTACGGTCAGTTCGGCCAGCTTAGTACTAGTTACGATTTGTCAAATTTGGAATAACTGCGATAACGGCAGAACTGAGCGCATATGGAAGGCTCTATAATCGTGGAAAGGCTCTCGGAGAAGACTTGAAAATGAAGATGAAGATTAGACAGGACATTATCGGGAAAGGGAGAGACTTCACCGCAGGTTTGTTTGTGGGAAGTTTTTTCGCTATTGCCAAAAGAAAAATAAAAAAAATAAAAATCAAAGAAATCAGAGATAAATTTTGAAAACGTGTTTTTCCATTGTTGCGGTTGTTCTGTACACCTCAAGCCGCCCGCCTACGGACCCCCTCTACGGACCACCCCAAAAAACACAGAATTAAAAATAAATAACAACTGAAAATTTGTTTATACCGGTTGTATGGATAGACCACTCTTGCCGATGAAATCTCAGCCGTTATGCTCCGCAAATCAGATTAAGGCTCAGGTGTTGCCTTTTCCTTCGCTGTTGACCGAAGTGCTTCTGCCATTTGTTTGTTTTGTGTGTGTGGAATAAAAATACATTAAAAAAAAAAAAAACGTTCTCCCGCCATTTTTTTCAGGACAGAGAGATCGTGAAGCCTGGGGCGAGTTCACAAACCCGCGGGAGAATGATCCGAACAAAATGGCGGAGGGAAAGAAGACAAATGCAAATAGAACTTACTTATTATCAATCTTTTTCGAAGGATTCCGGTCCACAGCGAAGGAAGGGGCGATATGTGATTAATAGACTTTGTACCCGAGCCTGAGCCTTAGTCTGTTGAATTTGCGGAGCGTTACGAGTGACACGAGCGGTCTATCCAGACAACTGGTAAGTTTTATTTATTTTCATTTCTATGTTGTTTTAGGGTGGTCCGTATAGGGGGTCCGTAAGGGTAGTCCGTGGACCGGTCCGTGAGGCAGTCCGTGGACCCAGTCCCTAGAGGGGTCCATGGACCGGGGGTCAGTGTTTTCGGGTCACCCCATCAAGCCCGTGGGAAAGGAATTTCATCAAAATGTTTAACGAAAGTGGGCGGGGCAGTGACTCGATAATTTTGGCCCATTCCACGGATCGGTGGTTTTCGTAGTATTTTGTTTCAGTTATCGTGTTATCGTGTATTATGGTTTCTTTGACTGCACAGTCCAGTTGTTGTATAAAGATATGATCAGAATGTTTCATCTAATCGGTTAAAATAACAGCAATATATCTTTCTTTCAAAATACAATATTAATGGAACCCTTGTGCCGTTTGTGAGTAATCGTTCTAACCACTTAGCCCACCTATATACTGTATATGCTGTCCTATGATAGCTGTATCAGTTTTTTTTAAAAAGAAGCACTCCCATGGATGCTTATGTAATCTTGAATGATCCGGAACAGTCATTCATGCAGGGAAGTCGTCAAAGCCCCCCTAAACCATTTCTCAAAGCCCCTCTAAACCATTCTGTGCTACTCGTCTGTGAACTGTCCACCTCGAAACTCCGCGCATCTCTGCAATCCTTGTCCAAGTGAAGTCCAGTCCTCGCAGTTCTTCTAGCATCTCCACAGGAATTTTGAGAGATGGTCTTCCGGGACTGAATCCGCAACCAGACAGAGTGATAGTCCGGCAACGAGGCACACAAAGCACATCCACTATAGAATCGAGATTATTCCTTGTCCCTTGTGTCAAGGTTGCAGCCGCACTCTTTCATCGACCTAAGCAGGCTAATTGTTTGATCAAGAACTTCGGCCCTGCGTTTCTGCAGCTTCTGTGTCAAAGTTCTCAAATATTACAACTACCCACAACTTCTCCTAGAAACTTAGGACACTCAACTTCTATGTCAAATTCCGCTTAACACTCTGCCGCCCTCTTTTGTTGTGTAACTTGCACAAGTTACTCTGGTTCTATGTGGCCGCGCTCGTCCTAGGAAGATTGAACTTTTCTTTTTCGGATTGCATATAACAACGTGAGGATTGGATTTAAGCAATGTTCTTGTTATAGGATGAACAGAACATTGGGTTGAATCAATATATGCGATATCGGATTGCATATAAATCTAAGGATTGGATTGAATCAATATTCGTGATATTGCATTAAACATAAAATTAAAAGATTGGATTGCATCAATATGCCTTCGGCATTGAATTGCAAATAAAATTTAAGGACGGGATTGAATGATAAGAAATAGTTTGAATTGAACCAACATCGGTAGCATTGATTGCATTGGATGCCTTTTTTTGACTTTAAATTTAACCTTTATTTAAAGGATTGCACATATATATCTAAGATTAAATTTAGTTACAAACGACTTGCCATAGCAATGTTTACCTAGTGCACTGTTTGAAGTGAGAGCAAGCCTTGAGGGGCAAACAAAGATATCACTGTTCGACAAAAGTGGAACAATATCACATGGATTCTCCAAAGACGTCATTGAGACCATAGTGGCCAACAGCAATAAGCTATACATGTACCATGCAAATGTGTTTTCTGTCATCAGCAAGGCTTGCTATTACTGTTTAAGAAATCTTGAACAAGATTTTTCGAGACCTCCAGCCATCAAACATGTCCTCTATGAAGCATCTGAAACCATGATTGGCCCCTTGCCCACAGAGGATTTCCAAAGCCATGCTGTTTGATGAGCTTTCAGATTGCGAGGAAAATGATTACCTTAGGATTAGCCCACCTTATTTTAAACTTAAGTCAGGCTGGGCCTTATATCCCCTTGTTTGGGAAATCATTCCTGCAAAATGTATGAACTTCAGAAAGCTAACATCTGCCGGACTTAGAGTTCAGTGAGTAACATATCTTAATGCATTCAACATATTGTTAATTAAATGTGAAAACCTGCTCAGCTGGGAGCATGTAAAAGTTATCATAAATCTAGGAAAACAAGATATACTATGACTGACATTCTGTTGAAATTGCAGATAACTTTTTTCCAGTGGATAATTAATCATAAAATTAGCCAGCCAGTGTTTAAATACCACTCATCCACTGAATAAAGCTATCTACCAATACAACCTGTCAAACATAGCCCCTACGATAAACAGCCAAATATAATTCCATTATAAAAATGGTTATAAAGAGAGACAAAATTAAGGCAAAATTAAGCTTACTTGGTTTGACCATTCCAATGTTCAATGGCAGAAAAAACAAATTGGCTATGCAGCTTATGAGTCGGTTTTATAATAGAATTACATTACAAGAATATGCCCTAAACCCATGATGTCACTCGCATAAATGGCGGCCAAAAAGGTATTCTTTTGTTTATGTGCTAATGAGACTCACTAGCCTCGCTCTTAAGCATCATTTCTTTTGTATTTTGTCCATGCAAACGAGGCTAGTGAGGCTAATTAGAACATAAACAAAAGAATATTTTTTTGGCCGCCATTTATGCATTCGGTCTATGGACTTAGAAAAAAACCTCCAAGAAAAGCGCCACAGTCCCAAAGGGCGTCTGTTGTTATCGCTATTGTTTTCTTGAAACAAAGGAGCGTATGCATAATGAGGTAGGAAATCTGGCCTTATAGGACGTTTTCAACCAATCTCTGGACACACTAGTCACAACAGAGAAACAAACGACTTCTGGTGGACAAACAAAAGACGCTAATGAGAGATCTTTTGTTTTCTTCCACCAACATGGCGCCATGACGTCGCGTGAAACCCATCTATTTTACCCAACGATACATACATACATACATACATACATACATACATACATACATACATACATACATACATACATACATACATACATACATACATACATACATACATACATACATACTTAATTGACCTCTCCCCATAGGGGCTTTTCAGGGCCAATGAAACAATCAACGAAACAACAGAACACAACAACAACTGTTAAGAATCCCAACTGTTAAGAATCCCAACTGGCCGGAGGCAAACCCGTTGGCTATTTACAAGTGCGGCTGGGAAGTTGAACCAGGGACTACCAGGATCAAATTCAACGAGTGGTCAGAGCGGGTCTTGAACCCAGGAACTCCGGATCTCAAGGCAAGCACCCTAACCACTGGGCCACACTGATCACAAATTTGTCACAACGATCACAAATTTGTCATAAGCGCTTCCCATACGATCAAAATAGTCAACAGTTCGCAACAACAATTAATCGTGTGGATGTGTCAAGCCTCTCGCTAAACAAAATGGCGCCTTCTTCATTCCACATCACCCACACGCGAGAACTCGCGAGTATCACGCTGTGGAAGTAATTTTCATCGGTTGAAGTTAAAAAATGTCAATCAATCAAAAAAGTGGGGGGAAGACGTCCCACTGAAGAGTTGGGTCAGGCTCTATTTTCCGTCGTCCCCCTGCATAACGAAAATAATACCTGATCGCTGGTTACTTGAGGCTTGCAATTGATCAGTACTTGCCAACGTTCGATACCCTGCCAACCGAGAAATTATCAGTGGTTAGCACTGGCTATGTTGCCAGCAACAAAGCCTAGACAATCAGGAAATTAGTCAGTCAGACACTCTCTCAGTCACTCAGTTGTTCACGCAATACGTGATACGTGTGTGATACGTAATGCGTGAGACAGTCATTTAGTCGATTGGTCAGTCAGTTTAGCCAATGTTCAATCTAGTAAGGAAAGTATTTAGTCAGAGTTAACAAAAGCAAACCCAGCGGACACGCCTTCTATTTATCACTTTCGTCTTCGTATTTCCCGATTTCGGAGTGATCTCTTCTTTTGAGGGCGGGGATAAACCGAAACCAAAGATGTAACAACTTCCTGCGCTATACCGATGTTTCTCGTGACTCCAGCCATTGCTATTAATATGACAACCAGAACCTAATTGCAGGTGGTTGGCAAATGCGAATATCAAAAGAAATGTAACGTCAATGTTTGAAAACCGTAAAAGAAATATCGCTATACAAAAATTATTTTACGCACCATTAGGGACCTTTGTGTAATGCCTCAACAGCAACAGCAACAGCAACAGTGCACCAAAAGAAATGCTTAATGTCAGTTTCTTGATCATCTTGAGCAGCAAATGCCTAAAATGGGACAAAAGTGTAATTTACTAACTGAGGAAGACTCCGGCGCAATAGTAGGGAGCTTACGCAAGGACAACGATGACGGCTACGGGAACGCCACAAAACAATGGGTTTAATGAGCAAAATCAAAAGCTCTGCACGCCCTGCACGTGCGTTATGCATTTTGGTACATTCCTTCGCGTCCTCGTCCTGACAACGACGTGAATTGACCAAATTTGAGGTTGTGAAGAGGACTTGAGAACCTGATGAAACATTTTATAATTTTTCCCAAACAACCACACTATTCATGCCAATTTTAGTCCTGCAATGTTGATACACACTTTCCTTTTTGAACGACTTAGGGTTATAACGAAATTGTTACATTAACAGGAAATAATGTTTTTAGGCGATGTTCAAGGGCCGGTTGCTCGATGCCTCGTTAGCGCTAACCGTGGACTAAGAGGTATGAAAACCTATAGGTTTCCATGGTATTTAACGCCGGTTAGCGCTAACCATGCTTCGAGCAACCCGGGCCTGCAGCTGGTTGGCGGCGTCGTCGTTCTGCGTAAGCTCCCTAGTGAGCCTTAGCAACGACGACGAGAACGGAAACGAAAACGTCACCTCAAAACAAATTCCTGTTATTGCAATCAGTTCGAGACTATTCTGCAAGAATATTTTCGCTTTCATCACAAGGGTTCTGTTCAAACTGTGTTTGCGCAATTTGCATCTTTCTTTGCAATTTTTCTTCTCTCTCCATTGTGAATTTAGCTCATGGTTAGAGTGCTCGATTCAGGATCGAGTGGTCCGGATTCGGGTCCTGGCTGGGGACATTGTGTTGTGTTCTTGGGCAAGACACTTTACTTTCACGGTGCCTCTCTCCACCCAGGTGTATAAATGGGTACCGGCGAATTTAATGCTGGGGATAACCCTGCGATGGACTAGCATCCTATCCAGGGGGGAGTAGAAATACTCCTAGTAAGTGCCGGCCTGATGGGCCTTCTGGCTCGTAAGCAGAGACTTGACTTTACTTTTCTCAGCTAAAACAGAAGTGAACGAACGAATGAAAACAAACATGGAAGCCGGCTATTTAACCCGCGAATCTTAAGTCCAAATATGGGCAGACGGCTAACATGAAACCGCCAACTGCAAACCGCGGCTTACCGTTTGTGGTAAGATCGCCAAACCTCGATCTAAAGTCTTTAATAGCTAATTCACCTTTTGAGCGTCAGCTTTCACATGTAGTATCACGTGACTTTTTGTGTAAACAAACCGCGAAAGTTCGGACATTCGAGCAGATCGGACATATGAATGTTAGTTTCTTTTTGTGTGGGACTTTGAAATGACCCAACAGAGACACTAGTTACTTCCATGGTTATGATTTGGTGTGGAACGCGACAGTTTTACTCTCCTATGTCGACAAGATTTACGGGGGTGAGTCAGGTTTTTTACAGCTAGGATCGCTAGGCGGACGAAAACGAAATGTATTCCTTGCATTATGTTATTACAAATACCTCCATGTATTAAATTGTCATATATTTGTGCACTTTGAGGTCAGTAACGAAACAGAATGAATGTGATTCGAGTGTGTGTAAATCTAGCCTCCTCTGTCAGTGGGCCTTTACTAGTTCGAAAACGACGAATAAGTCTAGCGAACTTCAGCAAGCAGTCCTGTTAGCAACAGTTCCAGGTTCAACATGTCTAAGCAGATGACTATTAAAGAGGGACTTCCGCACAGAAATATCGCAGAACTCAATAAATATTTGCAGGAGCATAGAGTTTCACTGAGCGCGTTTACGGTTTTGAAGTCTTCGCTGATAGAAATCGCCGCTGCAGTTGAATCAAATGACGTTTATATTAGTAGAAAGACAAAACCGACGATGCAGACAATTTATTAATCCCAATCCATTTTCGATGAAGTCAAGATCATGAACAATTTCAACTCCTCGGCGCCATTCGGTTATCCATTTAATGTACCACTACACTGAATACGACAAACAGGGCCTCACCGCTTACAAGTCCCTCGTTGATTGAGACCGGCCTCCCAGGGGTTTTAGGGAATAAGGGAACATGGCTCATTGAACTGGGAAACAATAACGACGATCAGCCCAGTCAATATGTGCCGGCAGTCGGCTATTTGGCCGTCTACAACACAATATCTGCCGCTTACTTCAAATTCACATTTGTCAGACTTGGTATTCAGGATGAGGTTGTTTCGAGGTTTTGTTCATCACTGTAACCTATGCAAGGGGCTCCGGCCCTTACAGCAGAGTCCGAAGGCCTCTCCTGCCTAATACTATAGCCAGCTTGCCTCAGTACTACTCGAAAACATTTTGACTGGGCTAGCTGCTATCAAACTATTTTAGGGAAAAAGGGAGCATAAACAATTTAAAACAATTTTAGAGATCAGAAAGCTGGGAACAAGTTTGAAAGTAATTGGGAAAACAAGGCAACCCAAGCAAATATTTAAAGGGAACAAGGACCCCTTTTGGGAGAGCCTCGTGATTGTCGCTTATTTACTGATGGTTTAATATGTGGAATTTCTGCAATGTGGAGTGTATCCATGTATATGAGAGTGTAGCCAAAGTGAAGCGCTTCATGAAAAGGATTTGTTGATTGAGAAAGTAAAACACCCCTTCCAAAAAAAAATTGAACACATATAGTCATAGATCAGTGTCCCTGCATCCGAAGACACTAATCTGCCAGATGAGAGGTAATGTGCCAATTACCAGCTACAGAAGCAGACAGATAAAGTTGATGAAACTGCTAAATCAAATGAAAACAAGCATGGGAGTGGTATTAACGAATTAAGAATAAACTACAAGAGCTTCTAAGACTGAAGCAAACATTTTGATGGAAGAAGTTTTGGAAGTTGTTGTCTTTCAGTACATTGAAAGCGCCACGACAAAGCAATGGCAATGTGAGGACTGGGGTTCATAACCGCTTCAAAGTGCAAGAGAGTCTTCTCAAGAAAACTTGATAGTGCTAAAAATGTCACAAAGTTGGTGCAAGCCATTCTCCATTTTTTAATGCACCATAATACATTTTGTTTGCCCTCCCCCCCTCCCCCCCCCCCCCCCAATTTTGCATAAACTATTGTTTTCAAATGCTCTTGGGAATATTTGAAAACCATAGTTTATGTAAAATTTATGTGGGGGAAAAACGAAATGTACTATGGGGAATTCGAAAATAGAGAATAGCATAAGCACTAACATCCCAGAAATTGTAAACAAACAATGGAACCCCCGTTAAATGCCAGAGAGTGGGGCTACTTCATGAAGTCAGTGCTTGCAATGCATGTAAGTGGGTTGTGAGCCATACCCACCACAACCTGGAATTGACCTCTAAGGGCTTTTGGATTGCAAAGTCAAAGCCATTCCTTGGAGTGACAATATTCAGAATATTCAGAAATGCCAGTGTTCTAACACTGAGCACTGTATAACACTGAGGACCACTGAGCACTGTAGAATATAAGTGCCACTGGAAGCACAGAGATCTTCACCCAAAAGAAGCTAACACTGATTCTTCACCCTGGAAATCGGTGGCAACACAGTGTGACCTTCGAAAGGTCACGGGATAGCGTAGCTTTGTGAATTAGGAGCAAAATTGAATGCGTAACGTGAACCACCACGAGCAGAATTGTCAATGAAAATTAACACTATTTATTCCCAAGTAGCAGAGTAGCGATGTGGTTGTGATGATAAACGATTACGGTTCGAACTGAAAGGCAACTAAAAAACGCAACACAACTAAGAATAATGCGCAACTAAATACAATAGATGAATAGTGATGAAGCGATTTAACATAATTTATACGACGGGAAACTCATAAGTAAAAAGAAACAAGCAACTAAACCAAGCATATGGAAACAACATAAACTTTGAATTACTTTGGTTACTCTCCTAAACTTTGAATTACTTTGGTGAAGCTCCTAAGTACTTGGAAAAACGAGATGCTTCTGTGAAGCATACACTGGGTTGCCTGTGGTACGTGCTACAGAAAATCAGAAGGCACTGAATTGTGTGGTATTGAAATACAGCATTCCAGTCTCTGAAGAATAACAAATAAAAGAGAAGCGAGAAACATTGGCTTCTGGGCTGACACGTTGATAATTTTCAAGTTCCCTCACAACTTCTTTTCACGACAAGTGTGCCCTCTCAGCATCTGACAGCTTTGTAATACTAAACTTCACTGAAATCAAGCCCTGTTTCGCGGGGTTAGTGTTAGGATGGGAGACCAAAACAATAAACCCCTCATAAAAAACAAAAACATCTGACCGAAAATACTACAAAAGTATTAACGCTAACAAATGCGAACTCAGCAAGGTACAGATCCTGTTTGCTTGCTTATTGATGAAAAAGCAAATAACTATTGATAAGAAAGAGCAGAAGGAAGTTTCCCGGACGGTCGATCGAGAATAAAATATTTACGACATGGAAACAACATTAATTTTGAACCGTGAATATAGAATATAAAAAGTTACGATCAGCGACAAACATTTTGGGAGATTTTTGCTACGTTCAAGTAAACTGCAAAATCGAAAGTGACATGGCCGGAATTCAGCGGGCGCCGTGATTAAGTTACCGCGGCATGTTTACTCGCCAAACAGTGAAGCATCTGTGTCAAATGATGGCAAGATACCGGGTTTTTGTAAGTTTCTTTTTCTGTCAAGTGTTATAAAGTTTGACAATGAAATGAGCGAAGTCAAAAATTTACTCTCCAAGACGCGTACGACGTTATTTATCACCAGGTAATTCCATCATTTTGGAAATAGCAGCTACTTTATTATTCATCTGCGTCACAAGTTTTCACTGATTTTGGGGCTCATTTTGGTTGAAACTCAAGCACGCTTCCAACAGGTCTGTGAACCCTTCCTGCTTACAGAGCAATACTAAAACACTTCTCCCATATCACATTTCAACCTTAAGCTCGAAAATTCAATACACAACATGATATTATAATTCACAAAGGCAGAAAATACCACAGAATCCCTTTCCTGCGAAAATTTTATTGAAACAAACAACATATTTGCTCTTAGAGGCGAAAACCTCTTCCTATTTCATTGCGTGCGTGAAGAGAAGAAACTCAATTGTGTCAAATTACCATGTACTTCAGGTAAATACTGCTCACTTTGATTTCGTCTCGACGGGCGATAGATTGTTGTCGAAGTCCAGTACTCGTCGCTTTTGAGATTCATGCCTAATTTATCCAACTGATTTTCTATTATTGAGCTCCATAAGGGTATATTTTGTTTAAGGATCCACTAAAACGCCATTCGCGTTGCATGACTTTCGACGCCATTGCAGGCTAAGTTAATGATTCTACTGTGTCCACCAGAGAAATCTACGCAGTTCCACTACCCTCTCGATCCTAAGAAAATACGCGCAGAAGGCTCTATGTACAAAGACACCACTCACCAGGGGAGTAACAGGCAAGACTTTTACCGACACGGAAAATAATACTAAAACGGAAATCTACCTATTTTCCGACTGGGTTTCTCATAGGGCAACCCAGTAAAAAAAACACAGCGATGGATATGTAAAGCTTGGGATAGCACGATCACGATCACAACAGCGATATAAACTCAATCATTTACTCAGACCCCCTCAAATATACCGTAATCCGAGACTAAACTTAATTAAATTACACAACGAGGAGGCGATAATGAAATAAACCAGAAACATGAAATGAAGAAGATACTGTGCTAACGAGATAAAATTGCGATCTAAACGTAATACACAAATGGTGACGGTTTTGCTTTGAAATCAACTTCAAAGTACTAATGTTTGTAAGTGGGCTGAAACATTGTCAATTTGTTGTGTGGACCGAACAAGGAATCTTCTCTGTTGAAGTGACCGATGACCCTAGCTTCACGTCTAATGTGTGTGCCAAACTAGAGAGGAGTCCCCCCCTTTGTCCCCTTTTATATAATAATTATACAAGTTCAAAATAGTACTTAAGAGCGAATGCACAGAAATATCGAGCAAAATTTATAAAATCGCGGCCACCGTCAAAAATGAAGCCAATCTTTATTTTCGATTTCTAAAGAGGTATTAACGAGTTTTCAAAGGTTTCGGATTGTCTTTCTAAAAAGTACGGCTGGATTTTCGCACTCCCGCTCGCGAAAAATAGCAGATCGTTTTCACTGTCACGCAATAAAAAAATAAATCGAAAACCATCCAGTGGCAAAAGTCAAGAATTCATGATGTTGTAGAGGATAAATGAAGAAGACACTTCTCCAAGTTTTAGGTCTGCGCGTTTCCCCAAACTTCAGATATTCGTCGAAATGTTTCGCAGAAATTTACAGAGCCAGTATGAAAACGCCATGTTGGTGCACATCTGTGGTGCACCAATATGGCGGCCGGAAAATAGTGTCAATATCTGTTACTTACTTTGACTATCTAGGCGAGTGATCATCTGTACTGAACAGACAGCTATTTACCTAAGCACTTTTCCTAATGCTTTAAATTCTAAAAAGGCTCAAAACCATGAGATAAATATATATTTCTCAATAAACTCGATCCTCGATCGTCACCTCGTGTCACGCACCGCTATAACTCAGAAATTCAAAATGCTCTGGTTTCCAAACGAAGCACGCTATTGAGCTTTAAAATTGCAAATGGATACAAATTTACCGCCTCTTATGCCTGATGAGGATAAAAACTTTCGTGGCTCTTTAGTTTTGGATTTTAGAAAATGATGACGTCACGTGAAAACGATCTATTAGCAAAAATTGGCATTCGCGTAAATGTCTTTGCGTAAGTAGTAAAGCCCAAATCATCAGGAAAAAAACTAACTAATTTAAAAGAAGGAATATTTGGCAGTTTATTTATGCCTACTTTTTAGTTGTAGATGACGTTTCTTGCTTCGAGAAAGCACAATACTTGATAGGGTTTCACGGCAGTCTCCACAAATCTAGTTTCACCTTATAATTACAATGCGATTTTTTTATATGTGGCCAGTGTTCAATGGAGTTCATATTATATTTATGACGTGTCTAAATGCTCTCCTTAAACAGCATATAAAAATCGGTCTGGGTTTTTAAGCGAGCGCTTTATAAAACGCCTTCGAAATCTGCTCAGTTTCATTGAAATGTAATCTCATTTGCATATTCCCGTTTTCTTGATTCTCACGCGAAAATACTTATCTAAGCCGAAAACGCAGGTTTTGAATGAAGTTATTGCACTAAACTCTACTTCACAGCTTAAAAACGATGACTTACTTTTACATGCTGTTGCCCATTTGATGCTGCAGTCCAGAAGTAACTAAATGGCTCATTTGGTCAAGGGTCACGACTTCAAGTTAGGGTAACGTCAGTCCGTGACGCTCCTTGATAAACGGCTGTAACGCACAGCCTTCAAGACCGGGAAACTCTTGCTAATAGATCGTTTTCACGTGACGTCATCATTTTCTAAAATCCAAAACTAAAGAGCCACGAAAGTTTTTATCCTCATCAGGCATAACAGGCGGTAAATTTGTATCCATTTGCAATTTTAAAGCTCAATAGCGTGCTTCGTTTGGAAACCAGAGCATTTTGAGTTTTTGAGTTATAGCGGTGCGTGACACGAGGCGACGATCAAGTTTATTGAGAAATATATATTTATCTCATGGTTTTGAGCCTTTTTAGAATTTAAAGCATTAGGAAAAGTGCTTAAGTACATAGCTGTCTGTTCAGTACAGATGATCACTCGCCTAGATTGCCAAAGTAAGTAACAGATGTTGACACTATTTTCCGGCCGCCATATTGGTGCACCACAGATGTGCACCAACATGGCGTTTTCATACTGGGCTCTGTAAATTTCTGCGAAACATTTCGACGAATATCTGAAGTTTGGGGAAACGCACGGGCCTAAAACTTGGAGAAGTGTCTTCTTCATTTATCTTCTACAACATCACGAAGTCTTGACTTTTTCCACTAGATGGTTTTCGATTTATTTTTTTATTGCGTGACAGTGAAAACGATCTATACCACAACAAATTTTTTTCTTCCATCCTTTTCGATGGCGACTATTTTCATTTTAAATACCATGTGTGGACGTAAGTAAATGTCGATAAGTTGATAAGTTAATATAGATTTTAGCTCGGGGAGCTTGCCACTAGCATTTTCCCATATCCCTTCTGTTTTGGGCTGGGGTGGACATCTTCATACATTTGCTGTAAGTTTGTCCACCCTGACCTCGACTAGGTACCATTGTTTGTTGAAATGCGGGAAAGATCTATTACATGTAATTTCACGCATGTAGTTTCGCCAGGATTGAGTCTGATTGGGCACTGGAGATGGTGACGAAGCTCTAATTAGCCGCAAGTGCTTAAAATGCAAGAGCAAAATCCATCTTTTGTAAGTCAGCAGCTTCTAGTCTTTAAACGGGACTTGTGCGGTGCGAGTTATGTCGGGTATACACTGTGGCATTACACCAGTGTGTGGATAAACATAAGAACCGGACCTTGCCAAACAGTTTTCCGTCTTTGATTGTTTAGTACATGAAACGTTACTTATTTAATAGAGACTTGTCACCATCTCTAAGAGGGTCTGAATGGAGGGGGTCCACATGTCGGTTGTCGGTTAAAACTTTATTACTTTGTCGGTTGTCGGTTAAAAATTTCGGTTGTCGGTAAATCCCAGTTAATTTTTTGTCGCTAGTCGGTAATTTTTTCCTCGTTTTTTTGGTAGTCAGTAATATTTTCTAGCCCTTTGTCGCTAGTCGGTTAAGCCCATTCACTCCCTCCTCTAAGGGCGCGTTCGATTGACCGTATTCCGGAATAGGCATACATGGAATAGAAGTTAGAAATCCTTCGTTTTTACGGAGGTTCACATTAAAATTATCAAACACTTGCTAAAACGCTATTTTAACCATACATTTATTATCCTTGTTGTTTTAAAAGCGCCAGACATACCGTTTTAAATCATCACTCCACGTATTCTTATTCCGGAATAGGGCCAATCGAACGCACCCTAAATGTCCAATCTGACTCAATCCGGGCGAAACTATTTGCGTGAAATTACATGTAATTAATTATTTTATTATGTTAATCTTGTTCTGACAGTTTCTTTCATCTTGAAAATGGTGTCATAACGACTCCGAAACGGCCTTCGTTTGTACCGCTAATTTTTACTTGCTTGTGCATTACAAAACCGTTCCTTTCTATTTTATTGGAATTTTGCAGCCCCAGTGTGACCGCGTCATGTTTATGCTTTAAAATTCTCTTCATGATACCACATTATACAAAACGAAAAAGAGATACATGTAATTATGGTGAACAGCACCTACATTTCTTCAAAAACTCTTCAATTCGACTCAGGTAGGGCGCTTTCTTTCTTCCCTTTATATCACCTGTGGGGATTTCAAAGTGGTCACATATTTTGTTAAGCATTGAAATCGCGAATATTGACAGTTTGGCTTGAGCCATCAGTTCACATAAATTGTAGTGTTCGAAGCTGATGGGATGGAGAGGTTGGACGTTTTCAAGAACTTCTCCCCTCAAGTCGCTTAAAACCATTTCAGCTTCTGCGATTTCGTCATCAGACTCACTTTGGGAGGAGTGGCTGCTTTGGAGCGCACGCTTAGATGCCAGACGGGAAAAGTAGCTCGCGATCTGCTGGCCTGTCAAGAATTCATTGCTGGTAAACAAGCGGTCACCATTTTCATCTCTTGCGCTCATCATTGAGCGGGCAACTGAAGAAGCGTTCAATTTTTTGCCTGTTTGCTCTCCGATAAGGAACTTGCTCAGTAGATAGTTCTTTTGCTTGTCGGTAAATCGCGCTCTTGACGCTTGGCTGGTCTTGAGGGCCCATCCCATAGGAATGAGAGACCGATTTGGTGCTCTACGACTTTCGGCGCAATGCTGCAGTTGGGGAACACTTGCAGTTTGCTTTTCCAGTCTAGCTGCATAGCCATGAACAGCTTTGTCTAGCAAGGTCTCACGTTCCAGTTTGCATTCGTGCTTTCCGCAATCCAAGTGATGTTGCAAAGAAGCAAACCGCTGGTAGGACTTCATGCAGCCCTCTTCAGGACATAAAAATAACTGGGAAGAAGCTGTATCATCCGGTGACTCGTCTGAACCTGACGTCGTCTCAGGTTTGGTCGCTCGACACTTGAGGGAGGTAAACTTATCTTCCACTACGTCTTCCGCGCATCTAGATAGCCTTAGAATTGGAGTTTCGTTGTTACTCCTGATAAATTTGCTTAGTTTGACGGTCTTACCAGGTCCAATACCATATGCCTTCCATGTTGTAATACAATCTTCGCCATATTCGACCTTCGACACCCCGCTTACGCCATAAAACTTGACATTGGTAGAGGTTCTTGGGTTTGCCATTTCGCACAATGTGACGTTAAGACCGGATACACCTCCCGACGATCTCATAGCGTCAACCATTTGAGAAGCATTCTCGATGTCGTTACCCTCATTGAGGTAAATTCTCATATGGGCCTTGATGGTTGCCGCCTTCCTGTCGCATGCACCTTTTCCAGCTTGGGGATCTGAAAAGTCAAGTCGTTTTAATGTCACTCCGTGGAATTGACTGGCTTTCGAGGCGCCGATTATCGTTGATCCGCTTCGGTAGCACCCAGCGTTGTCTTGTCTGTAAATGACGGTTTTCAGAATTGGCATAATTGCCTTAAGTTTACCGATGACATCTTCCATGATCGCTAACACAGCGTTGCTGTCTTGGCTGCATGACTGAAATACATGAACAAACGTCATCATCTGTAGTTGCTCAGTAGCCACCATCTTACGCGTGGCCACAGTAAAGTGCCAAGAAAGGCCACGTTTGCCGAACCAGTCGTGCTGGCTTTCACGGTACTTGCGCGGCAAGAACTTCATTGCCCAGTCTTCAACCAGAAGTACACTTGATTCATCTAGCTCGTCTATAACATCAAGACGCGCCTGATCCTGATTGAGGCTGCGTAAAAGATGAGCTTTCCAAGCTTGAATGTTGGAGATCGCTTGGTCAGCAATAAAGCTTAATTCTTCCTTGGCATCTGCGCCGATGTTCTCTTCTGTCATCATTGCGAGGGCATTTTTGATGTCTAAAAGAGCTTCTGTCATCGCATCACAGCGGTCACATTGATCTGTATGTTGGTGGTCACAAAGAACCTGAAAATCCCGATCTCTGGGGTCACTCAAGGCGTACTGCCGGCAGTGGTCTGCGACACATGATTTTTTGGACACATGCACCTGCCATGTTATAAAATTCATTATTTATTTTATTCATTTCTTCCTCTAACAGAAGCAGCTAATAGCAGTTAGTGTACCGCATCTTGATTCCCTCTTTCTCACAAACGCAGGACAAGCTCAAGACTAGATCATCAATTATCGTCTTTACCTAATGATTGATTGTATTTTTGTTTTAATTATCGATTCATTCATGGGGGTGATTTTCAAGGAGTCAGAGGTGGATGGGCGTTGTGAATGCAGCCTCGACCTGGTTTCCAGGGCTTCTCAGTCTCTAAGGGAAATGCCCTGGGAACGAGCTTGTTGCTGTCTGCGTTGTCTGATTTCGTTTGGTCTTATGCAAGCCTCTAGCCTGGCTTTGTCAGAAATCACGTCAAAATAATACAGCGTCTGATACACAAGCTAGTTGGATGGTTTAGGGGTCAATTAATGAAAAACAGAAGCCTATAAATAAAAATTGCAGGCTTTTCAGCACACCTTATTCAATACCCTCTTACCTTGTAGTCACTTTTCAGGTACTGCTTAGCAGACATGAGGCGTTCTCGTTGTTCTTTAGCCCAAGTCATTCCCATCAGATGGTCTCCCAAGCGTTTTGCTACATCGGTGAGATCCTCAAAGGCCTGAGCTCCTGCCGAACTAATATAGTCCAGACCTTGTAACGACTTTCTTGTGGAGGCTGCGCAAACAGAAAGGAACAGAGTCCTGCGGCTGAGAGGGGTAGAATTGGATTCCTCTGCATATGCAAGGTATTGCTTTACGATGGACTCTGGGATTAACATACGAATAACGTTGGGAACTGTCACAACCTCATTTGTTGACAATGTGATGGTTTCTCATCGAATGGCATATCCTGGATTACGTGAGGACTGGTAATGAAATCCAAGAAGTGATCCACCTGTGTGACTGACACGAACAATTTTGTGTGGGATGTCTGTGGTGGTGGAACACCTCTCCCGTGAAGCATTGTATGCTTTCTTGCAGTACTGAATCTGTATCTAGTAAGATCAGGTATCCATTTCTTCAGAGTTTGGAAAGTGACCTTGTCCGCCGTTATCGAAAGAATCTGTCGCCGGGTGTCCCAAGCACTCGCATTACTGTAGCACTCTGTAAGGGCATTCATGAGCACGTTATCCACATCCTTCTCCTCGCTTTCACTGTCAGTATAGAATAGTCGATTCAAAGATGGAGCAAGGGAATGCCACAACTTTTCTGATTGTTTGGGCGCAACTTCCTCCAAGACAGCGCCTACCGCCTGTTGTGCCGTGCGAAGATGGCGACGATGCGTTCTTTCACTCGCTTCATCCCATGGAACAGTTACAGTTTGCCTAACTGGGCTAACATCCCTGGTGTTTAAGAATTCGTTCAGTTTGGTCAGAGGCGTAGAGTCATCGAGCCTCGTGCTGCGGGAATCCCTTGTCACGTCAAGGCTGGACTCTAAAGGCAGATACAAGCTTCCCCCTGGCGTCTGGACGTTGGAACCAAAATACAGGGAAGCCGGTGTACTTTGCCCCACTGGGGAAGCCCCGATAGAATTTTCCTGCAATAAATGTATGATTGAAAACTTGCTTAATTAATACATGTCATTGAACTAGTGTGAGGCCTTTATTGGGAAGGTCAATTTATTTTTGGGAAGTTTGGGGCTCGGTCCATAAACTTGCAAAAAAATAACTCGACTAAAGCCCGGTTTACACTACAGAAAATTTTCGGCACGGCTCGTGTGAAATTGGCACAGGTGCCTAAAAAGAGCTTGGCAAACTTTGTTTACACTACACCATTTTTACCGTATCAAAAATACCGTGCCAAAATTTTTGGGCCCGGGTAAGTTCTCTTATAGACATGCGCAGTTCAATTATAATCAAGAACGTCCGCGTGATTTTGGTGGAGAATGAGCAGCCATCTTGAAAAATACGCAAAAAAACCGCTAGCCTGTATGAATTGAGGCTCAAATTTGGCCCTTTAAAGTGTTTACACTACATGTTCTATCCGAACCGTGCCTATTTTTTCAGCACCCGTACCATTTTTACCCGTGCTCGGACTACCTCGCCGAAGGTCCCAGCACGGGTAAGAATTTTGTTTCGGCACGGATGAAATTTGGTACTGACAGGTTGTTTACACTGCAAATTTTATCCGAGCCGAACCTTTTTTTTTTTACCTTTTTTTTGGGGGGGGACCCGTGCCAATTTCACCCGAGCCGTGCCCAAAAATTTCTGTTGTGTAAACCGGGCATAATATTCTCAAATACGGCCGAACATGTTAGTTCATTAAATTTCTTATCTTAATGACTCCTTTACAACAATGCAGCGATTCTCGGTAA
Source organism: Montipora foliosa (assembly GCF_036669935.1). NCBI lineage: Eukaryota > Metazoa > Cnidaria > Anthozoa > Scleractinia > Acroporidae > Montipora > Montipora foliosa. Next base: position 17,518,640 of record NC_090874.1, on the reverse strand, counting down.
GCGTGCACGCCAAAGTTAAACATATATTTGCATTTTCCTGGCTGCTTTCGTGAAATTTTAAGTGAAATTATTCCCCAGACATAAAGGAAATATATTTGTACTTAAGAAGAGATTTTTGTCTCTTGTGAAATGTTTTGGAAAAGCAATTTACCGATTGTAACTATTTCTTAGCGGTCCGTATTAGCAGAATTTGCACCGCTAAGAGGACCAATCCCCTCGTGGACCAGTATGCAATATAATAAGTCCAATAAATATAGCTTCTTCTAACGTCTAGTATGGAAAAAAACTCAGTTAATGTAACTTCCGTTTTACCGAGTGAATCATTACTGAAAATCGTTTACACTTACCAGTGACATATTTCCGCCATGAGAATAACTTCGCTTTCGATACCAGGCAGCTGGGCCGCGGTCTTGTTTTCAGCTTCCCCAAGAAGCTTACGGCAATTAGAACACACTCCTGTGAAAGTGAAATGCTATTGCTTCAAGCCCTTTCAAACACGTGTCATCTAATTTTCATCTGTGCCTGGTGACCTCCCATGCTGACTGGTTATAATATATTGCCGTTGTAAGCATTACTGCAAATGTACAGGCTGTATACTCCAAAATCAAGCTAACGCTCATTTGTAGTTCCTGATAAAATCGGGTATCAAAAGCTCACTCTTCTACCTTATCATTAACCTAATTGTCGTAAAAAAGTCATGACTGACCTGCACCGACTGGAAGAAAAATTCCTGTCTCCTTCAAAACTATCTGCGACCCAGATTTGCTCAGTCCTCTCTCTGCTTTCGGTTTTTTAGCAAACGTTGCTTTGTGCATTGACAGGCTGACTGGTACGGAGCACTTAGGAGAACTGCGTTTCCAGCTGACGCCCAGAGATGCACGATGTTGAGGACATATAATCCAATTTTCTACATTTCGGGGTGGTGCAAAGATTGACGCTCTCGCCAGTAAAAGCTCTGCTTCGTATTCTATTCCGATAATGGAAAAGAATGACTTGTGTCTTGAAATGTCTCGATTGCAGCTAAGCAATGGAACCATTTCTACTGATCCAGTCCTGTCTTTCGTATAAGAACCGCAATGGCCCCCAACAATGCCAAGAAATGAACACGTACTGTTCTCCATGACACTTTCAAGACGGACTGTTCAATTGCTCTTGATCAAAAGTTGTTGATTTCACTGCTTCTTTTGCATGCCATGATGGTTACGCATTGTACTGACAGAACGTGACCAATTTACTAGATTAGAAACTAGCTGATCTGGAAATATCATTCTTTTCAGATTCGGGCAATGGGTTGCCTAATACTTAGGAAAATGGACATTTAGCAAAGAATTTTTATGAGTTGTTTCCGTTCTGAGCAAGAGTCCTACAACACCGAGGCCAACGAATCCACTCCCCTCCCCCCTCCCCTCCCCGCTTAAAGGTGCTTTTTTTTCGACGTTACTTCCAAAACATCAGACATTTAAATGATTATTGCATTAAGGGCAAACTCTCTTCTGCCTCTTCTGTTTGCTCTGTGTTAGACAAGTTTTCATGTCGAATGTAAAATTTCCCGATATTTTCCGAGAAAAGCTAATTCGCTTTCATAATTCAATTTGAATGTTTACACAGGTGTACGGTGCACTGACGGTCTGAGATGAAAGTACATTAGAGCTGCGGAGTTCTTGCCTTTTGCCTTTTTTGAATCGTGCATTTTAACTTAATTAATAGGCTTGTTTTCTATAACTGTTAATGCATTAACCAAAAAGGTGCACCCATGTCAAACAGGCGCAAAGACATAATTCCGGGAAGTCCATTCATTAAGTAGGGCCATCGCCAAAATGTTTCGCTTCCTCTCCGGCCCAACCGACACAGTTTTCTTAAAAAAAAAAAAAAAACCCAAAAAAAAAGCGAAAAAAAAAGTTTTTTTGCCTTCTCCGATTTTTTGGTGCTTTCATATTTAGCACGGTTCATAAACATCTTAAACATCTCAACCCTCATAACGACGTCTTCGAGCACCCCTGAGAGTGACACTACGCAAAATAGAAGTCATGGCCGTGAAGATAATCAAGTCTCGCTTGGAATAATTTATTTCGTAATTTTTCAACACTTCTTTTGCCTTCTGTTTTTGTCTTAGAATTTGCATCAGCTAACAAACACTTTACACGTGGAAAAAATAGTGACTTGACATGCGTTACAGCATGAATCAGGGTGTCCCGTACTATATTTAAAACGTCAAGACACAGGCTGTATAGTTCTACAGGAACTTCTTCAGGACATGCAATTACTGGGCTGGAATCTTTTTTTTGTTGGTAGTCACAAATGTGCATACCCCACGGATATTGAATTAATCTCCGATCGGGTGGACTGAGTTATATTCCCTATGGTATTTCCAAACTTCCCTGGCCTGAGGAGAACTCCTATACTTCCCAAACCATCACGATTTTTCTCTGCTAGCGCGTTAGACCACTCGGCCACCGTGATACACTTCCATTACAATGGTGAAAGCAAATATTTATAATAGAATCTTTCCGCCCGCCATGATTGTTTCAGTATTAAACTATTCGATAAAGTGGATAGATGCTTTTTCTTTGAGAAAGGCAAGCTTTAAAGGTAAGGAGAATTTTCTACGTTATTTCTAGATCTTGCTTCGTACTTGTGTGTTCCACTGTGGACATTATTATTTTGCATACAACGAATACTTCATTAGAAGCATTTTGCATAGAACGAATACGTACTCCAATATTTCTTGGGAACCAGTTTGTTCGCCGTTTTGACGTAGAAAGAAAATAAGAAAATAGCTTTGAACGGCCAAACAAGATAAAAAATGAAATCAAGTTTAAAAAAAACGAATTAGCTATCGCCGTCACGGGGACTTCGCAGCCGTCCC
>NC_090874.1:17495774-17510774 GCF_036669935.1 Montipora foliosa | reverse complement strand
CATTCCATGTATCCCTCGGTGAGTAGCCCCTAGTTAGCTCTTTCAATCTTTCATTCCAGCTGTCTATCGTCTCTTGGCTTACATCTCCCTCTTCCCCAGCAATGTTCATCTGGCCGATGTTATGTCTCTTTTTCCACTTGTCTAGCCAACCACTTGTTCCTTTAAATGTGTCATCTCCAATTCTCTCAGCTATGATTCGCGCTTCTTCGACCAGCATGGGGCCATCAACAGGGATATTTGACTCTCCTGCTCTGCTATACCATTTCCACAACAAACCATTGATTTCGCCATACTTTTCAACATTCAATCTCTTTTGAGATTGAGCTGCTTCATTAGAGTTCCACGATTCGAGAATCTTAGCTTTCTGCTTCAGGATTTTGACAATCTGTGTTTTCCCGCAATCAAATATTTTCGCTAACTTTCTCGTGCTGTTACCCTCGTTAGATTTCCGGATGACTTCTATTTTTTCTTTCAGGGAAAGACATTTCCTTTGACCATCATTAGCTTGTGGGGGCATTGGTGGCTTCTTCGCTGTGAATTTCTTTGTAACTGGTTTGATGTCCTTAACTGGGATTCTTGCTTGCTTGGCCACCTTCGGGGTCGGCACGTCAGAACAAGAAACGCAATAAGCCACCCATACACCAGCTTTCCAGCCTAGGCTGTCTTCATCAGCAGGGGATGAACATGCTTTAGACTTGTTACAGACAGGTTTTGCACACTTCAGACAAATATAATTCGTAAAACTTGAGCATTTAACACAGTTCCTCATCTTTAACCCTGTTGAGCACACGTGCATGTACAAATGTGGGAAATTCCCACGAGTATTTTATCTTTATCTCACGCGTTAAGGATACAAAGTGCAGATGCCAATCAAACTTGAACACCCACCACGCAACCAACGTGTAACACGTGCAGTAACAGAACTGAAAATCTTTGTCATTTGCTTATCATTCAGCATCAATTCGCTCCGTTTGAAGTCGACATGGAGAAAAGGAATTTTTCAAGCATCACGGTTCATTCATTCATACGAGGTTATCATGTCTACAAGGATGAAACAACATGGGTTCCCGAAATTGGTGAGCAACGTAGACTGAAACTTGAGCCACTGAATGAAAAAAATGGAAATTCAGTTGCAGTAGTGAGGCCGCTGTCAAGAAATTTTACTGAAGCCGAACATCCCAACACCGTGTCAAAAGAAGACGAAATTGTCGGCCACATACCATTACAAATGTCTCAGTATGTTAGCAAATTCTTGAAACGAAGGACCAACAATGGAAAGGCCATTATATAACAGGAAAACGTGTAAATCGAGGAGTAGGTTATGGACTGGAAATTCCCTGCAGTTACATTTTCTACGGAGACAATGACATTTCTATTCCATGGCTTAAAGAAAAGATTGAAAGCACTGGCATATTTCACATTGAATAGCGCCTGGGCAATCTATGTATTCTTCTGATGAAACTTTGTACTGACAGTATATCATTTTGGAACAGATCACTGTAACAATTAATGTAAACTGTTATTATCTGTCAGCAGTAGCGTCATTAAAAATTGAACTTTTGTAACTTCTGAGTAGTGATTCACTAACGATCATACATGATTATGTTGGGTGGTCGCTTACCAGAAACAGAAAACAAAAGAATATGTCAAATTTCTGGCCTAAAAAGTGGTCGCGGTCGCTTTAGAAATTTGAGTGGTGGTCGTTTTCCAGAGAGCTCTGGGAACAGTATTTAACTGAGAGACAAAACGGTTGTTTACGAAGTGGTCGCTTACGGAAGGTGGTCGCTTACGAGAAGTGGTCGCTATGAGAGAGTTGACTGTAGTAATGTAACTGTACTTCGTACACACCAACGAGTCACTGGGGCTGCCATAATCCACTTTTTCCGCCTCTCGATTTCTCTAACTTCGGCCGGAAAATGAAAAAAAAAACTTGATCGGATAAAATAAAAGGAACTTCTGCACCCATCATAACACTACTGTAACACTATTGAATTCACGACTAACTCTCATGACCATTTTGACTGCAACATAATCCAACTACATGGCTGTTGACACTTGCAGCCATGTCACGCAAGTATCAGCCAATAACTTACGTCAATAAATTGAGATATTGTAGAAGGGCAATACATAAAGAGCGTGTCAAAGAGTTAGGGCGATTTTCCAAACTCGAGTTATTCGTTAAAGTGTTCCACTTAAAATTACAGTGTTTGGTGTAGAGACTCCATGTTGCACTAGAGGAACCAAATGGAGTTTACTTTGGGTCAAAACATTTTTTTCTCTCTGCTAAACTTGAAAACATTGCATTGGCACTTCCCTTAACACATAGGTTATTCCGAACTCGAAAACATAAGGCGAATCTATATTTTCATGTATGTGACATGTCACTGCTCCATGTTCAAAATAAAGCATGCTACGGACCTGAAAACAGGCCAGCCGATATATCATTCTTTGGAATGTCTTTTACCCGATGAAGGTAAAAACTCAACACTTTTAATTTTATTTTTCTGACGTCACGTGAAAACCAGAATAGGCTAAAATGCCAACTTATTACTAGTAGTAGCTATCGCTAAGTGCCAACGAAGCAGTCAATATAATACATAGTCTACAGATTTGTGTCAGAGTTCCAAAACACCCAACAGTACTTGTAATTTTTTTATTCGAAAGTACTGCAACTCAACTTATCTAGTTAATAGAAATTGCACACTTTGTATCTCCAACAACAATGTAGATGTCAACGTGTTTTGCAATAATATGGAAAGTACTGCTGTACTTTTCGAACGGCCGTAATTTTAACAGGAATATACAATAATTAAGTTGAATAAAATCAGTGCTATGCAAAAAATCGCCAAAGCGTTTTCAGACTTTTCAGCGTGGAGCATGTAACGGGCCAGTCAAACTCTCTCGCACATCATCATAACTGGAAGCCGCTGGCACTAAAAAGAAAGGTAAAGCGATAGACTTGCCGTGACTGTTACATGAATAGCTAACCTTAAGCCTAAAAACTTTTCTTTAGGCCTAATTATGTTAAGGAAATGTAATTATTTGCTTGGCATTTGCGTGCTATGTAAATCTTTAATGTTTCCACAGATTTGCTCAAATTTGCTTCACCCCAAAGATAGGAGTTTGACCTCAACCGCAAATGCAAGCAAATATGTCGCAAAACCAATAGTTTGCATTATCGTTTGAACTGATTTTCAAAGGATCAAAATACGTACATTTGCATTTTATTTACTCTCTTTTGCAATGGGAGCAAAAAGGAATGAATTGCCGGAATATGACTTGTAGTAAATTTGCAAATTTCCTTGCTATAAATGTTCATATTTACCTAGGAGCAAATATGGTGATTTACAGCATCTTCGTTTTGTTGTCATAGGCAATGTGCATATGATATTTGTTACACATTTTACTGCTGTGGCAAACTTTCAATTTTTACATAACCGTTATATTATTGAACGAAAACTACACTGGTATTCGGAAGCTTTTGAGTTTCATCAGCGGCAACGTCCTACAACGAAACCAACGAATGGTAAACAAAGGGTGCTTACCATTTAGCCAAATAATCCGGATGGAATGATCGTTGCATAAAGGTAAGCGATTTTCCGAATTTAATGACCAACCGGATGAGAATGGCGCTTAACTTTTACTACACAGCATTCTATCCCGCATATTTTACTCGATCTTTTCAGAAGTGGCCTGGAAACGGAAGGATTCTCGCAAATGGTAAGAGCATTTCGCGAATTCTGTTCCGAACGGAAAAAGAGGACTACCTCTGGAGGTTGTCCACAATTTTCGAAGAGATTTTCCGGAAAATTGCCTTTCCATTTGACCTCAAACCGAAATTTCCGGATTTTTTGGCTAAATGGTAAGCACCCAAAATGCTTGGGCCTTCCTCGTTCCCAGGATCTTTTCGGATGGGCAATTGTCCGCCATTTTGAATCACCCCGCCGCAAAGACCCTGGAAACGAGGTTTTGTGACGATGAAAATTTGGTTATCAACGGTTTGAAATTCGCGCGGGCGATGTGCTCTTTCCTCTTTCTTTTCGTTTTCGGACGACCAAGGTTTTATACGGCGATTCCTTGACATTTGTGCGGGTGAAATGGCAGTAAGAATCGACGAAACCCGAAAGAAAGGGCAACGACCATTCAGGCCATAACGTCGGGAACGGTGAACCAGCCCTAGTAGTTTTACAGTAGTTCGCCACAAACACACACGCCAGTGTCATGAATGTTGAATGGTCGGTCTTTGGAATGTTCTATGCCTATTTCAAGTCCACGAGGAGCAACTGCAGAATACCCCACCACAGCTAACCACTATCACGGTTTCCCCTATGCGGCATCTTTTGAAGAACGAGACTTAATACAATAGAGCCTATTCTTATTCAATGAAATGCAAATAAGTGGCGGGGTATTCTGCAGTTTAGCTGTTTGAATTGAGTAATATATAGTTCACTTGCGGATTTTTGCCCTCAAATACGATTTTCAGTCACTTTTAATACGGAGCAACTGCAGAATACACCGCCACAGCTAACCACTATTGTTTCCCCTATGCGGCATCTTTTGAAGAACGAGACTTGGCTAAACTGCAGAATACCCCGCCACTTACACACTAAAGGCTACACTTAAAAATGGTGTAAAATTGTTGCCAGCCCCGCAAGCCGTTTTTTTGTGTGTATTATTACACCAACTCCTAAAGTGTAGTTTAACTCTCAAAAGGACGGTAAATTTATACGCAAAGTAGTGTAAAATGTGTTATACAACTTTGCACTTGTAAAATTACACATGTAGCAAGGGTAATAATATCAGAAAGGAAGAGTAAAATTACACTCTAAAATGGTGTACCATTGTTGCCAGCCCGGCAAGCCGCTTTTTTGTGTGTATTGTTACACCAACTTCTAAGGTGAAGTTTAACTCTCAAAAGAATGGTATATTTAAACGCAAAGTAGTGTAAAATGTGTTATACAACTTTGCACTTGTAAAATAACACATGTAGCAAGGGTAATAATATCAGAAAGGAAGGGTAAAATTACCCCGTATGACGGTGTAGTGATCTACCCCATCTAAAAAACTTGAAATTACACGATAAAAAAGTATAATTCAATCCCAATATGAAGTGTAATTGTTTATTTAGCATCTATTTATCAATAAAATTACACGTGACAATGGTTAATAAAAACTCAATCGTAATTACACTTGCTAACTTAAGAAAAAAAACGAACAACTCTAGATAACTAACAGCCTACAGTGTATATGAGTTCTTTAATAAGGGAATAACATGACTCTTTTCGGGAATATGTGACCCTATTTGGGAAAAGCAGGCTTAACGAAAATAGCGTTGAAGCGTTTTTTCGTTGTAATGCATTTTCAACGCATTGAAAATGCGTTGAAGAGCATTTCCATTGCGTTTTAAAACGTTGGCAATGTTTTTCAACGGAACCGAAATGCGTTGCAAACCCATTTCAAAATCATTTCAAAACATTGTCAATGCGTTGTCAAACATTGACAACGCGTTTAATGAAACCGCCACGGCTCGTTTCGAATCATTCATAGCACCGCTGCTATTAGTTACTACGAAATCTTTACAACGAATTGTTACGCAACTCTAACACGTACGTATCGGTTTGAATTTGAGCAGAAACAACAAATACATGGAGTTTTCCTGTAATTTTGCAGAGAACGCGCTTAAGTGTAAAACTCAACTATCCTATGGCTGTTGTTACTTACCTTTTTGGCTTCAGTTCTTGCGGTGTTGAACGAAATTGGGTGTCTGGAAAACCCGAATAGCGAATAGCGAACAGTCGCGAATACCGAACAGCGAACAGTCACGAATAGTACGAATAGTGCGAATAGTGGCGAATAGTCGCGAATAGTGACGAATAGTGACGAATAGTAACAAATAGTGGCAAACAAGGGATGAGGGGGGGGGGGGGGGTTGTGACGAAATGACGAAAATTTGGTACCCAGTACTTCCTGGTCAACCGCGCAGCAACGTTGGATGGGATTTTCCCGCTAAAAAAGCAGAGATGTGTCTGCGAAGGACAGCTTGAGCCCTGAGAACAAAAGGTAATAAATGCACTGAAATCCTGTCAGGGGCACCCAACGACCAATTTGTTGTAAAATGTATTGTTATACCCCAGTTAATAAAAATAAATGTTATTAAGGCATTTTCAGGTGTTTTTTAGTGTTGCTGGGAAAACATTATCTGTTCCTTTTTCCCAGCAAGACACACAAGAAATTTCCCAGCCAGCTAGATAAAATTTGTTGGTTTCCCAGCCAGCTGATCAAATTTATTTCCCAGCCAGGAATTCCGCGCGCTTTCAAATCCCTCGATCCGAAACGACCGAACAAAAGCGACAAAACCGGGACAAAACAGGTTTTTTCCGCAAGCGCAATCATTCTGACCAGCCGTCGTATGTTTGTATGTTCTTTCCTTTTTTTTTTTTTTTTTTTTTTTTTTTTTTAGTCGTCCTCAGTCTTCAGAGTTTGTACAGCCAGCTCGGGTTGAAATGCTAGAAAAAGTCAGTAATTCCCAGGCAAAACCTCTATTAATAACAAAATTTCCCAGCCAGCTCATCGAAACACCTGTATTTTTGCCAGCCAGCAAGATTCCTCTGGGGAACAGATAATGTGAGGAACAGATTCGTTGGGTGCCCCTGTCCTGTTGCTTAACGCAACGGTTATCAGAGTAGCTCGTTTGTCTCTTTAATCACAAACCACTTGCCTCACATTTTGATTTTATTCCTTTTTACAGAACGTGTCTCGCCGGATCGAACAGCACAGATGAGGATGATGAAATTTATGTTCGGGGCGCCACTGTGCGAGGAGATGATCATGAGCTTGATGTATTAATGGAAGTGATTTATATTTTTGCATTTTGACGTTTGTTCTTCTTTAGAGTGTTTGTAAAAGCATGCACGAAACTCTCTTTCGACGACAGGTGAGCATATATACTAGTTATAGCTGTCGCTAAAGTGCCAACGAGCCAAGCTTGCGTGATCTGGCGCCTGGCGGCTGCAATCATCACGCGGCGTACTCGTGCGGCACTCTCATTGGTTATCGCTACGGTCAACATTTCATCGCTTTGGTCTACATTACAGCTTTTGGTCTACATTACACTCAAATTTGAAGCGCTTCTGAGATTTCGTCCGCCTAAAAATCTTCTCGCGGCTCTATAAGCTGCCGCCTCGCCAGGCCTTCTGTCTTCAGAAGGCCTGACTCGTTGGCAATTATTTGCTTTGATTACGAGATTGTTCAGCATAAGGCGGTGACTATTGAAGACTATTCGTCAATATTCGCGACTATTCGCCACTATTCGCACTGTTCGTACTATTCGCTATTCGCGACTATTCGCTGTTCGCTATTCGCTATTCGCTATTCGCGACTGTTCGCTATTCGCTATTCCGGTTTTCCAGACACCCAACGAAAGACTGTCTGATACATGCGTGTGTTTCAAATGACATTCGATTTGAACAAATTTGAACAATCGATCGAGTCTCAAATTTAACTGAATTCAAATCAGCTGTTCCTTTGTGAAAAACTTTAATATTATTTTTGGCATTACGCTTTATTGTTTATCGTTTTGACAAGAGATATTGTGTACGTGTATATGCATTTACTGTGCAGTGTAGGATTTTTATAATAGAAATAAATGGCTCCAATCCTTGTCAAAATTAATACTTTTGCCATCGGCGACTGGTTTGAGAGAGTCTTTAAATTAAATATACATCCCTAAATTGTAGAAGGACATCGGACGAAACTCGCGTTCCGTACAGTACGTAGGTTATCAACGAAAATGGATGAATACAGGAACCTTGCTAACTCGGGTAAGGACTCGCGCACGAAACGTATAAAAATCAACACTGTGGTTGTTCGGCATGCATGCAGTGTCCTGACATGAGTTAAATTAAAACTTGTTGCCTAACACCATACAAATAGCTCACCCGCGGCAAGTTTAAAGTATCTTACGGCTGTCAAAACCTATAGGTTTCCATGATATTTAACGATGGTTTAATAGCGCTAACCATGCTTCGAGCAACCCGGGCCTGTAGTTTCTTGACGATTCCCTCAAGTAGAAGTGTGACATTCCACAGGCAAAGATGTGTCGGAAAGTTCTCTTGTTTCCGGAATGAAGGACAGATACTTCATTGTTTTCATCTTTAAGTCCACAGATAATATTTTGGCTTCAAATACCACTGCTCCTTTCCGTTCCGCGAATCTCGTTATACATATGCACGAGATTGCTCGTACCCTCAACATGTTTAACTCCTCTTAATGTTTACCTTACAACGAGTGCCATCTGACTTGGCCCAATGACCAAATTGCTTTGTGTGTTCTCAAGCCTTTTTTACGCTCAAGGCATTAATTACACTCTATTTTGACTGACCACTCTACTCCACTAAGTAAATAGTTCACCCTGTGGCCAAAATAGATTTGACTTAAAATAAAGAACACTTTATGTGTAACCAATACGAAAAATCGGGCCGATAAATTGATGCAGAGAATTTCAGTTGGCAACTGCAACAAAATACCGCAACATCACAAACATGATTTGTATGGGACATGGATTAAACAAAGGAATGTCAACGTTGCGCACGAGCGATCACGAATTTGAACTGCTGATAGAGCAAAAAAATTGTTCTGCGGGCCTCCTAAAATTGCTTTTACCCCAGTGCAGATTAAACCCTTTTGCGGTTAAGTTATCAAAACGGTCAGTTTGCCAACCATTGCAATGAAACACCATACTAAACATAAAAGGCGCAAAACGAGCCATAACATGAGCTAACATGTAGCGCGCCTTTGTCTGCATCAGTGTCTGCTTCGTAATGTTTGTATAAAATCACCAGGGAAAATAAATAACCATTAATAACCATTCCCTTGAGTAGCAAGTGAAGGCGTCATCAGAAATACTTAACATACTAAATAGGAGTGAAATTTCCTGAAACGCAATCGTTTGCCAAGAGCGAGGCAAGTCTACCTTGATAAAAAAAGATCTTTGTCAAATGCGTGGTGTGCGTGACTTGGGATGATGAGTTAAGAACGATGAAAATTGCTATACCGTCGGTTGCATTTAATCGTGAACAGCTTGATGCATTTCAAAGACTTTTTGAAGCTTACTCTTTGTTTTCGAAACCAATGAAATCGAAAAGTTTACTTAAAATTTATGACAGAAAAAATATTGAACTAATTAGTGGCAAGCTCGGGGGCGAAGCGCCAAACAAATCACGCCAACATTTTCTTTTTCAACGTTTATACTTCTGGTGGGTATATTGGCTCTTGCTCCGCAAAATTTTTAATGTAAGTTGCGACAAATTGCTCTTTATTAATCAAACAAAATCCAATTCTCTCAGATGCAGAATTATGATGTTCAATTGAATTTGTTGCTGGTAAATAAACCGCTATTGGTTGTGTTGACAATGTATTTAGCTTAGTTTTCAACGTTTTGTGCAGAATTTGTATCAAACGTTGGAAAAAGTTGCCAACGCGTTTATTATTCCATTGGTCTTGTTTTCCTTATAATCTTCGATTTTGGTCCAACATTACGAATTATGGAATAAGTTATGCTCGCAAATCACTACCCGTATAACTTTCCAGGAGGCCAAGCAAAGAATTCCTCATCAATTTCCATGCATGAAAGAAACATATATTTATATTAAATTTTAAGGCAAAAAGTTGCGGTCACCTCACCAACGAACAAATACCACAACATTATGTTTATGAAGTTAGGTAGATTTCACTTATTCTGCGCGCCGGCATATCATTTCCCGGGAGAAGTATTCTAACTGACCGTCGCCAGGACCCAAGGTCTTGATTTGGGTGACATAACGAGCTAACAGTGCCTTCCATTTGTGTCTCAAATCTAAGGAACGTCAAAACACTGCAACAATTCTTTCCTTTTCAACGTAACAGAAAATAGCTTGTACTTTCTTATGTATTTTAATACATCGTTCTTTGGTGCGAATTGTAGTCTATCCAAAAACACTTGGATCGACTACAATACGGACCAAAGAACGATGAGAACATCATGACCCTCAAAACTTAACAATAGAAGTAACGAACACAGTTTACTCACCACGAAAGGATTCAGCATATTTGTTGTACGGGGCGCCTAAACTGGTAAGCCATTCGCCTACTTCCTCTACTGTCCATAGTTTAACATCTGAGCATCCATGAGCAGCAATTGAATTTAAAATAACGCAAGAAACAGGACCTCCAAATATTCAAAATCCTTCTCGGAAGACTGGCCGAATGAAAAGGAATACAAAGAGGGTCATCAAGTTTCTTTATCGCTATTCAATAATGCATCTTGATTGGCGGAGAATTATGTCGCCTCTTTGACTGGAAATTTTTGTCAAAACACGTAAATACCGCAGCCAATCACATGGCTCGACGAGTGACATTTGTAACCGGAAACAAATTAACCTTTTGAATTTTACCATGCAGCTGACATCTATGCTTGCCTTATAGTTACGAAACTTAAAAACTACCAGTACTGGTTCACATTCGTAGTCGGCATTCGCACGACCCAATTTTTCTTGTCATTTGTGGTAGGCCTGGGTACAGCAAGACTTATAAACTCTTTTCAAGTTTTGAATCTTATTTTCCTCGCAACCATCCTGAACTTATTTAGGAAACGGACGAAGGAAAGGAGAACGAAATTCTTTCGCATGATGATTCGGATGATCCGGTACATTCGCCCAGTTCAGAGGGAGAAAGCGACTCAGAGAATGACACCAGAGATACATCTTCGAATGTCTTCGAAAAGTTGATACTTAAACTAGAGAGTGTAACAAATTGAGCCAGACTGCAATGAGAACTACGTACAAATAAATAAGCCCTGAGGACAGTTTGTTCGGCCCAGTATATCATATTTATGAAAAGCTATTTGTAAGCCCACAACTGAATGAGTTAAAAAACCACTCTAACATGGTTTAGGCCCGTTTCAAACGTCGAACTTTTCATGTGCCGAATCTAATGCAAATGAGCGAAAACAATAGATTTTCTCATTTGCATTAGATTCGGCACATGAAAAGTTCGACGTTTGAAACGGGCCTTAGATTAATCGGCCTTTTACTATTAAAATTGGTGTAAAAGTACACTTCCAACTGCGTAATTTTATCCTTAATAATACGCATAAACTTTTATCCTTTAAAAAGAGTAAAAATACCCTACATATAGAGTAATTTTAGAAGATTTTTTTGGTGTAATAGTTTACACAGTAACAAGGTGTAATTTTACATTTTCGCGTTCGTAACATTACACTTTAATTTTTAGTGTGCATGTATGGTCGTTGACGGACGATCCTCGATTCTTACAGGTAGCCATTCTTAAAAGCGTAAACTGCCTCACTTGGTAGGTTAGAAACAAAACACGAAAGTGCGAGAAGTAACTGTTGTAAGTATTAAAAACTCACCTCAACTCACAGAAGTTTATTCTTCACAGATCATCGTCTGCGAACACGAGGCACCCGAGCATTTCGTTCGCAAATCGTTCCGCAAATCATCGTACTGTCTGCAGAGTCCGGACTTTGGTACTCTTTGTATGCGGATTGGCTCCGAAGTGTAGTCTATTGTTACATTTCTCATCTTCGGAAAAACTAAGAGGATGGCGCATGCGCAGTAGTCACAAAACGAGTGGGGACTTGGGTCGACCGTTGTGTTTCGTTGTCCCGACTATCTGGTAGCCTGAAACAGGCTAGTAGAAAATATGATGATGTTGTTGAGGAAAGATCTTGTCCCATCGAATTTCCAACAGAACTTTTCGACAGTTTCGTTGAATGGCAAGTGCCCCTGTTTTTTCTGGTTTGGAAACTTCGTGTTAATAATTATGTCAAACATTTGGGAAGCGTGCTTCATTCGGCTGCTTGCTTCTTGTTTATTTCGGCAAGTTAGTTCGCATTTGGATTTAAATCTTTAGTTGTTAATTATTTTCTTTCATTAATTCTTTCTCTATGTTGTTTTGGGCTGGTCCGTGGAGTGGGTCCGAAGGGGTGGTCCCTTGGACTGGTCCGTAAAGCAGTCCGTGGAACCGGTAGGGAACTTACGCCCGGTTCAAACGTCGAACTTTTCATGAGCCGAACCTAATAGCCCCAATTAAGTACATGACGAGATCGACGTTTGAATCAATTAAGTTCGACAGATGTTATTTGGGTCGACCCCATTCTCGTCCCCATCGCCCTTTTCGTTTCTCTTAGTCGGCGGGGCCTTGGCACGAGAAAACGAAGGGCTCTGGAGACATAGGATTTTCGAATTTTTTGATTGGCTAATGGAAAACAAAGAGATACCAAGCGGAAGTAAAAATGTTCATGCTTCAGTTTTTACCGGAAAAGAAATTAAGTATGACGATGGTTCGCCGAAAAAACTCTGCCAACCGTGCTTCAGGAAGGTGAAGAATATTATAGAATTCCGCGCTTTGCCACTGGCAACACTTTCTGCACAGGAATTGTTGATTGGATAGACTCGTATGAAGCGAGTCCGTGGCTCGCAACAGGAGAATCACCTTCTTCGAGTCAACAGGCGAAAAAGACTAGCTTGAACCGCGAAAATATCGAAAGTGTTCACAGTGCTCGGATGTGCCTTTTTGGTATTTTTGTGGAGGGCAATCAACGACACGGCAAAAACCCCACTCAGTTTAGACCTATTGCTCTCAAGAATATCACTACTGCACCACGGCGCCTTCCAGAATTTTTGCAAGGTGATAAAGAAAGACATGATGCAACTAAGATTCAAGTGTCCGAGAGTCCTGCCGACCGGTCTATTCAAGCCGACAACATGAGACAAAGCGGCTTACGAAAATACCAGGTGCGTGAAATTCTATTGACTTTCGACTTATAATACTGTATTCTTAATTATAACTGCTATATCTCACCGAATTCATTGTACTGCAATATAATTCAGTATTTCCTGACCATCTGAATTATTAGTGACAATAAATTGTAATAGTTTCTCAAGTAAAATGCATATTATAATTATAATAATTATTCATTCTGTTGTCAAACATGCTGAATTCAATGAAGTGTTTTTCCCTCAACTTTGAACCATTCTTTTCTCTTCCCTTCAGTTCACCTGGGAAAAGTTGAACAAGACACAGTCTTCACGTGACATGGGCACCCTCTTCTATTTCAGACAAAGGTTCGGACGGACAAATGTTCCCCCACAAGTGAAGAAAAACTATGCTGGTGTGCAGGCCCTTATGCTTCAGGTAACATGTACACACATTTGCGAAGCCTTCATGGCATGGGCTGGAATGGAAACCCTTGAATCAAGGCCATTAAATCTGGAAATACCACCACAATCTGCAACTGTACAAGAGAAACATGAATTCCTTGAGGGGTGCATTGGCAACTTTTTTGACAAGCAGGGCGCGACAAAAGTGCTGTCCGATAGCCCGGGGCTAGTGGAATGAGTTGCCGGGCTAGCACTTTCTTATCGTAGCTTGCCCGACGGGCAAGCACCGTTGGTTCCTCTTTTCTGATGATAAATTGAGCTTTTATACCAAGAAGTGTGTAGCAGAAAGCTCCTGAGAGAAAATGATAACGTTATGAGGCCAAATTAACGTAGCGTGACAACGTTTTGCGCCGCATTTTTGTTGCGTCTGTAAATAAAATCAAGAATCAATTGAAAATACTACGAAAAATTAGTTTATATCTATGCATGGTATCATTACTTGTATTTTGCATAATTAAATAAATCTGATTATTCTTTATAAACAATTTAATTTTGGGCTAGCTCCTCAGACCGTCGGGCTAGTAACCTCAAGTAACAGCTTGCCCGAAGGGCAACCTCATCTTTTCATTTTCGTCTCGCCCTGCAAGTATGCATTGGTAGTTATAGATGTGAAAGGATTGTGGGAGATGGAGGAAGCCCAGCGTGTAGAGTCAGAACAGGTTTCCAACCACATGCAGTCACAAACAACCCAAAATCTGTACAGGCCAGGTAATAAGTTATTAAAACTTTACTGCTGTTCATGACAGCAAAGGGAAATATTTTTTCATTAAACAGGACTCAAGCCCGGAAACAAATACCAAAGAGGTTGCTTGCATAACCCCTCAAATACTAAAATTGTTGATATTTATATATCACACTGTAAAATCCTTCACAAGTCTACTGTTATGGGTTATTATAATAGTATTATTGGTGGCCCTTTTTTCAAGGAGAGCCACTAGAGAAAAGGATTTCTTAACAATTTAAGTGCTACATATTATTGGCCTGTAATATTTAACAATATTATTAAACCATGTACTGATGATTATTCTGCATTTGATTTAAGGTACTACAGTTCTGCTATTAAAGCAGAGCCACGAGTTAGTAACACAGTGTCTTCTTGTTGCTGCTGGTAAGATTGTTGATGATGACTCTGTGAGGGCAGAAGCTGCAGTTCAAGTCACAGCTGTGATGAACACAAACAGCGTCCAAAATAAACTACGGATAGGTCAACTGGTAGCATGGCCAAAAAAAGATATGGCAATCTTTCAAAGTAAAACCTGTTTTATTACACCTTGAAAAACAAAGTGAATGTAAGAATGGAATAAAAACTTCCCTTCAATTTACATACATACATACATGAAGGCTATGGCTGTACTTATTCCTATATAATGTTCTCTTCTATTTTCCTTTACTATTCATAAGGATGTCTGGTATGCCAGTGGTGGATCCAGACAGGCTCAAATTGTGAATGCATGAAAACATGGAAATTTTCTTGTCCATAACAGCAAGAGGGAGGAACATCATCCCTAGATCCACCACTGTAAATAAGCAGTAAAGCATTAAAAAAGTTATACATTTCAAAAAACAGATGGCACAGCTGCATAGAGCATAACCTATTTCATAATGTTTGGTAACAGAACATATCCCTGCACCCCAGGGATTGAAGGCCACTAGAAATTCTAAGGGGGAAAAACTCAACACTCTAATCCTTAAACTTACATTATTTGTTTGGTTATACAATGTAAATTGTTTATTATCACACTATGACACTACCTTTAATATTTACAAGGTTTATAGCTAA
>NC_090874.1:17470774-17493274 GCF_036669935.1 Montipora foliosa | reverse complement strand
GCAACCCTGTCTTTGTTTGCCCTCCATAAGCATAATGTTTCCAGTCTCTCTTGGGACTCACAAAGGTCTCAAGAGAAAATAAAAACAAGACTTACGCAAAATTTTTGAGGGCAAACAAAGAGTATTATGTTATTTTTGAAAGTGGGCTATTGGATTTCCACGTTTTGCATTAGTATTTTCTTGAGGTTCAAATGGTGTAGGCTAATTTTAGTTTTGATCGGTACATGCAAATTCTGCATGATTGCGATGATCTGAATGTGATAAAACAAAACTGATCATAACACAAACATTGTCCCCCTTAACTTTAATAATATGTAACTTTTTCACAAATTTCACCACAAAATTGAGGGTGGGGCAAGACTAAAATGAAGATAAAACGTAAGCAAAGCCTTACAATAGATTATACCGAAGTAACTAGAAAGAAATAAAGGCAAGAGTTAAATACTTGCCACTCTACAATGAGATGTGCTTCATCAATCACGATAGCTCACATGTGGCGTCTCACTTCTTCGCAATCCAATTTTCCAAGAAATACCTCCGCGTGGCCATAAATTATTCTATACTTCGATTGCTTGATTTCGTTAATTTCAACATCACTTAACAACTCAGTATTCCGAACCACTAAACTTCTAACTTGCATATCGTTCAGCTTGACTGTTTGATCTCTCATCAAGGCGTTTAAAGGAGAAACAACCAAAATAAAAGATTTCTTTGCTCCAAGCCACGAGTCAAAAACAAAGGGCAACTTGCCAAAGCCTGTCGGCAAAATAATTAAAGTGTCTTTCCTTAAAAAAACAATGTTCCTTATCGCCTCTTTCTGTTGTACATGTAGGGAAACATTTTCCATATTGAGACCCCTTAAGGGCCGACACAAGGATTCCTCGAATCCTGCCTCGACAACCGCCATGACAGTCACAGACAGTGTATAGAAACATCACGACTGCATACATGTAGACCGGAAGTCCTATAATCTAGGACTCGAAAATCCTATGTCTCCATGTCTCCAGAGCCCTTCGTTTTCTCGTGCCAAGGCCCCGCCGACTAAGAGAAACGAAAAGGGCGATGGGGACGAGAATGGGTCGACCCGAGAATTAAGTTCGACATGGCCAGTCGGTCAGTTCGACTACGTACGGAGCGACTCCGATTGAAACGTCGAATTTTTTATGTACCGAACCTAATGCATAAATTATTATAATACATTTTTTGATCCCACAACCCCCTTCTGTCCCATGAAGCATGCGCATCAGAGGCAACAGAGGGGAAAAAAGATGCAGAAGAAGCAGTGGACAGAGAGAAAACAAGCAGTGGACGAGGAGAGAAAATGGACAACAACGGAGAAGACAAACGTGAGGAGGCCACGAGTTGGTGAGTAGTGTTTTTGACCGTTTATTGATTTGATTAAATTTTATTGATTTGATTAAATTGATGCAATTTAACTTATTACTTTGAAAAAGTGAAAGGCTAAAGCAAAATGAAGGATATTCCAAAAGAGGGGAAAGGGGGTTGGGGTGGACTGGTAACGGATATTAACATGGCCCTTACGTTACCCTGTGATTCTGTTGATACGAAGCCTGTCACATAACTGGAACTGGGGGATAACTCCCTTATATGGGCTATATAGGCATGTGCGACCCCAAACTGGAACCCCAAACTGGAACTGGGGGATAACTCCCTTATATGGGCTATATAGGCATGTGCGACCCCAAAGGGTATGGTTTTTCAGCAGTTTTGATCATAAATAGGGTGTCGATTTTGAACTGGGTATTTTCTTTTAGAAGAGGCTGCTTTTACATCTCTATTGATAAGACCATTAACAAAAGCCCTTCAACTGTCCCAGTTGCAATGGTCATAAATTGGGGATCCAGTTTTTTTTGTGGAAAAATCGCAGACTTTTGTCATAAATAGGGTAAGGGTTTTGGGAAGCGTGCTACACACCCCCACCCAATTTTTCTTGGAGTACCCCCCTCACCCTGGGACCTGGCATAACTAGTTATTGATCAATGACAAACACTATTTCTTGTTAATAGTGTTGTCTTTGGGGACCTATGTATAAGATTGTTTATCACTGAAATCATGACTAATCATTGTTGATTATGTATTGATTATTGCTGATTGGGTGGTCTTTAGTGATTTCTTGATACCTCTTTGTTTTTAATTTATTGAAATCTTGCGTAAATATTATGTTGTAGAGATTGGCACCCACTAAAAAAACTGTTTATGGATACGAATATAAGTATAAATTAGAAGAAATGATGTGCCATAGGTTTGTTATATCAATGAGAGAAAGAGCTATCTGTTTGAAAAGGCAAATAATGGCAGTTACTATTGCTAATAGTTTAATAATAATTTTTTGCTTCTTGATCACATAGTGCAGCTCATCAAGAGCCAGAAGACATGTCCTATGAGAGTGATGGCGAAGAAGATGAAAATGGGGATGAGGTTGGAGATGGGGAGGACTCTGTTTCTGAGAAAACTGACAAAAAGGCAAAGAAAGCAGGCAGAAAAGCAAAATGGTCTCAGTCACTGTTAGATGATACTATAGATGAACCATTTACAGACTTCAAAAATTTGGTAAAATCTCTGTTAAATGACCACATTTTCTTTGTAAATTACAATCTCTGTAAATTTGCACATTTACAGAGATGTTGTAACTCCATAAAAAGTTTGAAATTTTACCACATTTTCGTCCTTAGGATGACATAAAATGTGCACAAAATCTCAATAAAATCTATGTAAATTGAAGGAAAAATTTACAGAGATTTTATGTGATAAGTACAAAATGTCTGTAAAATCTCTTTACTTTCTCTGTAAAATTTACAGGCGAAAAAATCTCTGTAAATCCATCCATATAAAATCTCAGTGTTATCTCTGTAAAAAGTGAGTGAGAAGAATGCATGAAATGTCTATAAAATGTCTACAAAAACCCTCAAAAAAATAGAGGGGAAAAGTATGTGAAATGTTTTTAAAATGTTGGTGTTTTAGTGTACAAAATCTCAACAAAATGTTCACAATATCTCTGTAAATTAAGTATTTAAAACCTGACGGAAGGCAGGAAATGTCAATAAAATGTCTGTAAAACTGGAGGGATAAAGTATGTAAATGTTTTTAAAATGTTGGTGTTTTAGTGCACAAAATCTCAGCAAAATGTTTACAATATCTCTGTAAATAATAGCATTTAAAACCTGACGTAAGCCAGGAAATGTTAATAAAGAGTGAAATGGATGAAAGGTTAGTAGATTTTACATAAAAAAGCACAAGTTCTCGAGTTTGTGAATGGATAAATTTTTATTTCAAATCTAAAAATAATCATGTGTTTCTATTACTTTCAATAGAATCTAAGTTTATAATAAAATTCTTGCAATAAGTTCATTATTATTAAATAATAAGTATAAAAATCTGGCTTATGTTACCCCAATTACAAATATTTTACATAATACTCTCAATAAAATCCACAGTAAGTACATGTATATGAATAAAATTATTACTATAAATTCAACACAAATAAGGAAGACATATATATCTCTGGAATTAAATTGGCACACTGAAACAAATTAACCACATGGATCACCTGCATGGTTACACCTACTTTTCAAGTTACATTGAACTGTATGATGCGTGCCACCCACCAGTTCAGATCAAAAATACTACATAGCATACTATAACAAATTAACTGCATGGTTAGACCTACTTTTCAAGTTACATTGAACTGTATGAGGCGTGCCACCCGACAGTTCTGATAAAAAATATTACATAGCATACTATAACAAATTAACTGCATGGTTACACCTACTTTTAGAGTTACATCGAACTGTATGAGGCGTGACACCCGCCAGTTCAACTGAAAAATATTACATAGCATACTACAACAAAATTAATTAACTGCATGGTTAGAACTACTTTACAAGTTACATCGAACTGTATAAGGTGTGCCACCCGCCAGTTCAGATGAAAAATACTACATACCTGTAGCATACTATAACAAATTAACTGCATGGTTAGACCTACTTATCAAGTTAAATCGAACTATATGAGGTGTGCCACCTGCCAGTTCAGCATACTATAACAAATTACCTGCACGGTTAGACCTACTTATCAAGTTACATCGAACTGTATGAGGCGTGCCACCCGCTAGTTCAGATGGGTAATACTAGGATACCACAAGAAATTAACCAAATGGATTACCTGCATAGTTAGACCTACTTCTCAAGTTAAATCGAACTGCATGAGGTGTGCCACCCACCAGTTCAGATGAATATTACTACACGTACATAGCATACAATAACAAATTAACTGCATGGTTACACCTACTTTTCAAGTTACATTGAACTGTATGAGGCGTGCCACCTGCCAGTTCAACTGAAAAATACTACATAGCATACTACAACAAATTAACTGCATGGTTAGACCTACTTTTCAAGTTACATTGAACTGTATGAGGCGTGCCACCCGCCAGTTCAGATGAAAAATATTACATAGCATACTATAACAAATTAACTGCATGGTTAGACCTACTTTTAGAGTTACATTGAACTGTATGAGGCGTGCCACCCGCCAGTTCAGATGAAAAATATTACATGGCATACTATAACAAATTAAGTGCATGGTTACATCTTCATGTACTTTTCAAGTTACATTGAACTGTATGAGGCGTGCCACCCGCCAGTTCAACAGAAAAATACTACATAGCATACTATAACAAAATAAATTGCATGGTTAGACCTACTTTTCAAGTTACATCGAACTGTCTGAGGTGTGCCACCTGCCAGTTCAAATAAAAAATTTTACATAGCATACTATAACAAATTAAGTGCATGGTTAGTCACCTACATTTAGCGTTACATTGAACTGTATGAGGCGTGCCACCTGCCAGTTCAACTGAAAAATACTAAATAGCATACTATAACAAATCAACTGCATGGTTAGACCAACTTTTGAAGTTACATCGAACTGTATGAGGTGTGGCACCCGCCAGTTCAGATGAAAAATATTACATAGCATACCATAACAATTAACTGCATGGTTACACCTACTTTTCAAATAACATTGAACTGTATGAGGCGTGCCACCTGCCAGTTCAACTGAAAAATACTACATAGCATACTATAACAGATTAACTGCATGGCTAGACCAACTTTTCAAGTTAGATTGAACTGTATGAGGCATGCAACCCGCCAGTTCAGATGAAAAATACTACATAGCATACTATGATAAATTACCTGCATGGTTAGAGCTACTTTTCAAGTTACATCGAAGTGTATGAGGTGTGCCACCCGCCAGGTCAGATGAAAAATATTACAGAGCATACTATAACAAATTAACTGCATGGTTAGACCTACTTTTTAACTTACATTGAACTGTATGAGGCATGCCATGCGCCAGTTCAACTGAAAAATACTACACAGCATACTATAACAAATTAACTGCATGGTTAGACCTACTTTTCAAGTTACATCGAACTGTATGAGGTGTCCCACCCGCCAGTTCAGATGAAAAAAATATTACATAGCATACTATAACAAATTAACTGCATGGTTACACATTTTTTTAGAGTTACATTGAACTGTATGAGGCGTGCCATGCGCCAGTTCAACTGAAAAATACTACACAGCATACTATAACAAATTAACTGCATGGTTACACCTACTTTTCAAGTTACATCGAACTGTATGAGGTGTGCCACCCGCCAGTTCAGATGAAAAATACTACATAGCATACTATGACAAATGAACTGCATGGTTAGACCTACTTTTCAAGTGAAATCGAACTGTATGAGGCGTGCCACCCATCAGTTCAGATGAAAAATACTACATACATGTAGCATACTATGACAAATAATAATTAACTGCATGGTTAGACCTACTTTTCAAGTTACATTGAACTGTATGAGGCATGCCACCCGCCAGTTCAACTGAAAAATATTACATGGCATACTATAACAAAATTAATTAACTGCATGGTTAGACCTACTTTTCCAGTTAAATCGAACTGTATGAGGTATGCCACCCGCCAGTTTAGGTGAAAAATACTACATAGCATACTATGACAAATAATAATTAACTGCATGGTTAGACCTACTTTTCAAGTTACATTGAACTGTATGAGGCATGCCACCCGCCAGTTCAACTGAAAAATATTACATGACATACTATAACAAAATTAATTAACTGCATGGTTAGACCTACTTTTCAAGTTAAATCGAACTGTATGAGGTATGCCACCCGCCAGTTTAGGTGAAAAATACTACATAGCATACTATGACAAATAATAATTAACTGCATGGTTAGACCTACTTTTCAAGTTACATTGAACTGTATGAGGCACGCCACCTGCCAGTTCAAATGAAAAATACTACGTAGCATACTATAACAATTTAACTGCATGGTTAGACCTACTTTTCAAGTTACATCGAACTATATGAGGCGTACCACCCGCAAGTTCAGATGGAAAATACTGCAGACTTTCCTAAAACAAATTTACTGCATGTAATTGAATACTAGTACTTAAATTACATTGATCTTTTAATGATTGTTGCCACATGCAAATGTGTTTATTAGAGAGCTATCACTTGTGTTTGATGTACATGTAATTACCACTGAAAGATGACTGACAATTTCCTCAGACTCAAGGGACAGTGAAATCTATCTTGATTTTCGTTAAAAAACTTACAGTATATGAACAGAGAAGTCACTGATTTTTGCACTGAACATCTCTCCCTTATGTTCATCCAGTTCAATGTGAGTGTGTTCGACTTAATTACCGGATGTCTGCAACAAATTCACTTGACCCTAATAATGTTCACAAGGTGTATCCAGAATGGCAATGAAACCTCTACCCACCCAAGTTTTGACACAAAGACATCAATAATTATTCACAATTGCATCACAATTTGCAGTCAGAACTGTCTGCTTCTTGCATCTCAGGAAATTTCCTCCAATTAAATTTCAATCAACAATTTCCTTCAGCACTGCATCTTGTGGTTGAGGTACATGTAGGCCCTGGAAAAGATTCACAACAGTCAATCAACCAATTTATATAATTTCATTTCAATGAATGATGTAACAAATCACTTTGCCATTCATAAGGTCCTGTGTAAGCTCCTGTGTAAGTGAAACTGAATAATGAAGCTAAAGGAATTATTGCAAGAAACATGTATCTTACAAGTTAGAATCTTGTAGGAATCTCACAAGACCTTAAGTTTGTTGCAAGAGTCTTAGGGTGCGTTCGATTGACCGTATTCCGGAGGAGGAGTACACTGTACATAGAATAGAAGAGTCTTCGTTTTTACAGAGATTCACATTAAAATAGCATGTTAGCATTTAATGCTAACATGCTATTTTAAACATATCTTTATTATCCTTGTTGCTTCAAAACGCTAGACATACTGTTTTAAATCATCACTCCAAGTGCTCTTGTTCCAGAATAGGGTCAATCGAACACGCCCTTAGTTAAGAAGTAAGATAAGATCTTGTTAAGAAACCTAACAAGAATATTGGTAAGATCTTTATAAGATTTCCACCTGGGTGACTGCCATTGTTTTGAACAAGAATTTTCCTTCATGATATACAGTACAGATAGCCAACGAGGTGCAAAGCCCCCCAAGTTGGCTAATCAAGATGTAATTTTTTCATATCCAACAATTGTGAATGGAATAATAATGTTTTATTAAAAACGCCCCCAAAGTAGAGAGAACTCTTACCGACTTTATTGTGTAACTGTATATTTTTAGCTGACATGTACGGTTTACATAATTTTGTAGAGCATGGTCTATTATGCGCCGATCAAATCGAAACGGGCATTTGACTATCTTCTGTGCCCGGGGAGTGAGGAATTTGGAAGTTTCGAGTTGATCGGCGCATTAGCTCATATACCACAATGAATTCTGTTATACGATGAATTGTGTCATACAATGATCAAGTTTTTGATATTTATTATACATGTACTATAATTATGTATCAACATTAATGTTGATAGACATCACAAAATCAACATACAGTCTCAATTCGAATGAGTGCACAAGACAATTTATCTTATTGGTCTCTGCGCAGTGTATGTAGTGTTTCCATGGTACTTTTAAAAATACAAGAGTTTCCTTAATAACGGTTGCCTAACCTTTTAGAAAATCTCCACCTGCCCTGTTTAGCTGCCATAGACCTAATGCATTGCCCTGAAACAAAATATGAACATATAAAAACCCTACAAGGTCAGCTTCATGACCCGACATAATGGTTATGGTAGGAGCTGTGGAAATGTGATCCACTGGAATTCCTTGTTGACACCCTGTCTTACAAACTTATCTGGAAGCCTGTGACAACCTCCCAAAGTGTCCACCTTTCCAAACTGACCATTTTGTACATGTAATAAAATCAATAATAAGAACAAATTGCGATTTTGAGACGGCAATACCACATTATATTGACGGCTAGTTGGGAGAAAATATATTCCGTATTGGGCGGAGTCATGAAGCGACGGAGCCCAATACGGAATAGATTTTCTCCCAATGCCGTCAATATAATGTGGTATTGCCGTCTCAAAATCGCAATTAGTTTTGTATCGCGATCCATCATTTATAAGGATAAATAAAACTGTAAACTAATCAACCCCCGCCTGATCGAAATTTCAATTCTTTCTACCGGCGAAACGTATTTGTTTGTGTACGTCAGCAACCCAATTCAGTGCAACAAAGTCAATTTCAACATTAGAACCAATCACAGGCCGCAAAAGTGAGACGGAAACACCACGAAATATTGACGGCTCGCGCATAGGCAAAACTATAAGAAGATCGCGATACTTATTATTTATTGTTGAATTTTTCACAATTTCGTATTGATGTCTGAATTAGTGTTTGAAGGGTACAACTCAAAACTACTTTTGTATTTCACTCATAAATTTGCTCTTTTTTTTAGGGTGCCTGGGCATAAAGCACTCAAAGCACTATTTAGTGAGATTTCCCATATCCAATTAAAAGAGTGGAGCAATCATGCCAAAAATTGTCCCTTAAAACAAACGTTTTGAGATATAACAATTCCTCAAGATGGCTTTTTGTGTATTGTTATGAATTAGATTAAGTACTCATCAAATAAAAATTTAATGTGAGGTTTTGGTGGGAGAAATTGAAATATTAACTGCATCACAATATGATTGGTATAATTATTTAGATTGCTAGCTCTACTACGTAACAGTACATGTACATGTATGGTAGCTTTGTAATGTTTCGTGAAAAATGCTAGTAATGCAAATGCTTTTGAGTGGTCTACTACTCCACAAGACAATTGATTTTTTTTTTTGTTAAGGATCACATACATGTACATGCAAACAAGCAAGTGACAAGTAACAAGCGAGAAAGCTTGTATACCATGTCATAGGAAATAGGTACATATCACCCTGCACAAGCAATGTGGAATACAGCCGAATATACGCTGTGCAGTTATTGACTGATTGGTTAAATCTTTTTATGATTTGGTACAAAGGAATTCACATTACTGAACAAGTCATGTGACATTGTTTGGACATGAGAAAACAGTGAAGTACATGTAGGTATACAGGTGACAAGGGAGTAACTACAGAACAACCTGCCACTATTGTGTTCTTGTAGTGGCACCGTTTGAAGAACAAGGAATGTGCAAGTGGCGAATAAGGTCAATAAGGGGGTGGGTATACAGAGATCCATATATTAATCACCTTTTTGTTATTACATGTATTGTTATTACCTTAAATGGCATTAATACAATATAAAGTGAAACTATTAAGGGAGTAGGTCTGCAAAAGCAATGACTGTGCTGAGGCCCTCCTTGGCGTTTTGGCGAAAAATGACAAAATGTCCTAAGGAACAAGGCGACAGAAACAATTTTAGGGAGCAAAAAGCTGGGAACAAGTAAATTGGGGAAAAAGGGAACAAAATTTTAAAATTTTAAGCCATTTAAACCTAAATCAGGTTTGTATCAGTAAGATGACGACTTACCGAAAACTCCTCCGGCAGTCTTTTGCTTTTCGGATCTTTTGAATCTTCCCGCCTATTTGCTAACTGTAGTAGCTGTTCGGCCAGGCCACCCTTGTTCCAAACATTCGTAGAACAACTCCGTTTACGTTTTGAAGAAGGCCTCTATTTTTGTCATGAAGTCTTCACCGATTAACCCTTTCGGAGACTGTCTGAGGTTGAATCATGTCACTGGCGTGTATCTTCGTGGCGAATGCTGATACCCGTGGACGACCTTCTGACCTGAATTGTCGTTGCCCTTTCTTCCGGATTTCATCGATGCTTACTGGGTTTATTTGGTGGAATGTGTGCTATTTCACCCGCACAAAATATTAAGGAATCGCAAAGATCCAATTCTGATCGTCCAACAAGGGAAAAAGAGAGGAAGAGCACATTATTGATCGCCCACGCGAATATCAAAGCGATAATTCAAACGGATCTCGTTCCCAGGGCCTTTGCGGCGGGGCAATTCAAAATGGCGGACAAAGTTGTTGAATCATGTAATTATTGTGAAATGTCCACAATCCTTCTCTCTGTGCCAACATCCAACCACAACCCGTTGCGAGCCCAGTGCGATTCCGCTTTTATTACTGGGTTGCCTATGGGCAAACCCAGTCGAGGTCTACGTTTAGTTTGTTTGTTTTCTTTTTTTTTTTTTTTTTTTTTTCGTGTCGGTAAAAGTCTTGCCTGTCACTCCCCTGGTAAGTAGTGTCTTTGTGTATAGAGCCTTCTGCGCGTATTTTCTTAGGATCGAGAGGGTAGTGGAACTGCGTAGATTTCTCTTGTGGACACAGTAGAATCATTAACTTAGCCTGCAATGGCGTCGAAAGTCATGCAACGCGAATGGCGTTTTAGTGGATCCTTAAACAAAATATACCCTTATGGAGCTCAATAATGGAAAGTCAGTTGGATAAACTAGGCATGAATCTCAAAAGCGACGAGTACTGGACTTCGACAACAATCTATCGCCCGTCGAGACGAAATCAAAGTGAGCAGTATTTACCTGAAGTACATGGTAATTTGACACAATTGAGTTTCTTGTCTTCACGCACGCAATCAAATAGGAAGAGGTTTTCGCCTCTAAGAGCAAATATGTTGTTTGTTTCAATAAAATTTTCGCTGGAAAAGGATTCTGTGGTATTTTCTGCCTTTGTGAATTATATTATCATGTTGTGTATTGAATTTTCGAGCTTAAGGTTCAAATGTGATATGGGAGAAGTTTTTTAGTATTGCTCTGTAAGCAGGAAGGGTTCACAGGCCTGTTGGAAGCGTGCTTGAGTTTCAACAAAATGAGCCCCAAAATCAGTGAAAACTTGTGACGCAGATGAACAATAAAGTAGCTGCTATTTCCAAAATGATGGAATTACCTGGTGATAAATAACGTCGTACGCGTCTTGGAGAGTAAATTTTGACTTTGCATAAACAAGAGTTGGGCGATTGTGATCTTTGTTTTGACTTCGCTCATTTCATTGTCAAACTTGATAACACTTGACAGAAAAAGAAACTTACAAAAACCCGGTATCTTGCCATCATTTGACACAGATGCTTCACTGTTTGGCGAGTAAACATGCCGCGGGAACTTAATCACGGCGCCCGCTGAATTCCGGCCATGTCACTTTCGATTTTGCAATTTACTTGAACGTAGCAAAAATCTCCCAAAATGTTTGTCGCTGATCGTAACTTTTTATATTCTATATTCACGGTTCAAAATTAATGTTGTTTTCATGTCGTAAATATTTTATTCTCGATCGACCGTCCGGGAAACTTCCTTCTGCTCTTTCTGAAAACTGTGTATCAATATTTATTTGCTTTTTCATCAATATTTGTTTTGCATAAAGCACGCTAACAGAATCTGTACCTTGCTGAGTTCGCATTTGTTAGCGTTAATAGTATTTTCGGTCAGATGTTTCTGTTTTTTATGAGGGGTTTATTGTTTTGGTCTCCCATCCCAACACTAACCCCGCGAAACAGGGCTTGACTTCAGTGAAGTTTAGTATTACAAAGTTTTCGGATGCTCATAGGGCACACTTGTGGTGAAAAGAAGTTGTGAGGGAACTTGAAAATTATCAACATGTCAGCCCAGAAGCCAATGTTTCTCGCTTCTCTTTTATTTGTTATTCTTCAGAGACTGGAATGCTGTATTTCAATACCACACAATTCAGTGCCTTCTGATTTTCTGTAGCACGTACCACAGGCAAGCCAGTGTATGCTTCACAGAAGCATCTAGTTTTGTGTGGAAAAACTGGGGAGAATTTTCTGCTTAAAGGAGCAGAGCAAATTTCCTCAATCAAAATATGGAGGAGCATGGTAATGGTAAAGGTAAAGTCTTCTTACTAGCCTCTACTACTTTCTCAATCTCATTCTGTGCTGGGTGTAAGATCTTAGCGTGTTTTTCTTTATTGTTGTTCTGTTTGTGTCAAATTAGTTTGTTTCTCCGGCTCATTAGCTTTTTCGTAGCCTGCTCGTTAGCGTGTCTTGTTTC
Organism: Montipora foliosa; assembly: GCF_036669935.1. NCBI lineage: Eukaryota > Metazoa > Cnidaria > Anthozoa > Scleractinia > Acroporidae > Montipora > Montipora foliosa. The sequence continues at coordinate 17,480,819 of NC_090874.1, read as the reverse complement.
CCTTTTTTGTTTAAAGTTTTCGCACGTTCGTTTCTTTTGCTTGCCATTTACACCTCCAGTTTTCTCGTTTTGCATAATTTAGTTTCTTCGTATATAAACCTATGTTTTTTGCCATTTTGGTGCTTCTTTGCTCGGTAATCGAAGTCGCGCTACGCGCAGTTAGCTATTTGGCAGTCTTTAGTTCGCTTCAAGCAGTTTTAGTTATCCTTGGTATAAGTTTATGGTCGTAACAATTTTCAACCCGCGTTGCTTGTATTACCTCAGGAAATAAATATATAAGTTTGTCATGGATTACGTGGTGTTCGAAAGACTCGACTAGATAGTTTTCGTGCTTTTGGCAGTTACACTGGGTATGACTCCTATATCGAATTCACATGTTATTTGCATGTTATTTACGAAGACCTTGCTTTACATGTCATTTGCACTGATTCATCCCAGCAATTTACATGAAATTTACACACAAAATCACTGTTGCCCCGTAAATATCCGTATCCGCAAATTTTTTATGCGGATACAAAAATATCTGCGTCCACACGTAGCGTATACGAATCGTATACGACCGTCCGCACGTATCCGATTCGTATCCGGACCATCCTCGGAGACCCAGGGGCAGTCAGTCGAGACGAGACTAGAATCGGGACTGGCGTAAAGTTTTCAAGTAAGGCGAGAAGAGCCCCTGGGAACATACCTTTAACGGACGAGTTCCAAAGCGAATTAAATTCTGATTTTCTGATTGGGCGGAAATTTCCGCAATTGTCTTTTTTCCGCACAATCAGAGAACCTCATACAATGAAGTCAGATCGTGATTGCTTATATCAAGTGATGGATACTACATCAACGGTCGCCATTTTTTATCTATCGCTCTCCTTGTCTGGCTCGCAAAACACTAACAGACATACCATGCAGCGAAAATTTGGGTCGCAAAGGGACCCGCAAGATGCAAAACTCAACCAATTCTGCCTAGAAGATTTTGTTACGTGGGGGCAATTTTCTGTACATGTGTAAAATCAAAATGCTTGGTCAAAACACCCTCGAAGAGCCGACTAGACTATTGCAAGGGAAGGTACTAGTCGTGTTTTTGTGTTTCGCTGCTTAAATATCACCGGCGCGAATTAATTTTGGTATAAGCATTGCTATCGGCCGCGCAGATTGCAACTTGCAAATTTATCTTGACGCATTTAACCTAAATGCAAAGGATTTGTGTATTGCCTCGCTGTTAAATAAAGTTTTGCAGGGATCAGCCTAAAAGTGATTTTGTGAACTGTTGCCGTCTGTGCGGCATAGTGCGATGAAACAAATGTTAAGCTGACGATTTCGTAAGAATTTTTGAGACGTGTGTAGCCAAACAATAGCCTGCGATGGAAGGCTAAACCCCAAGCTATTTGTGATGCTTGCAAGTATGGAGTACAACATGCTTGGAAAAATCATGAAAAAAACGCGATTGCAGCAGCACTGAAGCGGAAGTTTCATCCCTGACATCTTGTCAAAGCGACAAAGAAACAGCTACTGTCGTACAACGAAAAAAACCAAGGTTAAAGACTTGTATCTGAAGCACGAAGGTGGAACGCTGGGGGATCATGTAACATGTGTTTTTGAGCCTGAATTGCCTGATGATTAATCTAATTGGAAAACAAAAAAAAGTGAAGCAAACAACCAAACCTCTGTTTGTCAGTGTGCCCAAGTACAAGAAATAATGCATGTGTAATGGTAAAAGGAATATTTGAATGGAAAGGATGCAGCCAGTGTACACACATGAACATTGTTTTTCTGTGTGTAAAACTGAAACAGAATTTGTTTTTAATAACTACCAAAAATTGATAGCACAAGTTAAGGTTTTGTTTAGTATTATTTTTTAATGAGGGACAGGGTTTAACATCACAAAAATCATACATATCAGTTAAATAAATTGCAGCAGCATTACTGTCGCGTGAATCCAACAATACCTTATGATGCAAATCATAGGATTAGTTGCGAATTCTACTGGCGACCTTCTTGTTGGTAATGGTACTGATGATAATTCACCAGGCAGTACTAAACAGTTCAATCACAACGAAGCATAACTTTCACAAGAGCAAACTATGTGTGCAACTTGGAGAAACAGTTTTAAGAAAAATGAAAGGGAATAAAAGCATTTAATTCCATAGCAAACTTAGTACCATACATCCACATTTACCATTTTTGCAGCAAGATATTAGATAAATACACTTGCCAATAACAATGAAGCGGTTCTACTGAGAGAAAGATAATGGCTCCTGAAAGTTTTCAGGTGAAAAACACATTGCATGTAACTAATTAACTAAAGTTGTATTATCATTTTTTAATTCCCAGGTTCTTATACAGTGGGAATACAAAGCAATTCTGAGACAGTTGACATGCGACCTTAAAAAGTCTTCAAATTAGCCTTTAATTAAGCCTTGTTCTCATTCCTGACATAACATATAATCAGTCGTGTGGCCTGCACGACAAAAAAGCTGCAGCAATCGCTTGTTAATCGCACCAAAGAAGGAAGGCCAAAGATTGCTCAAAAATAAATATTTACTTTGTGTTGAAGTTAACATCTCCTCAAGATCTAAGGGACTTCAGATGGTAAAAACTGTCAAAATTAATGAGTGACAGAAAGAAGCTCAGACTCTCTTTAAAAGAACTGTGTCGACCAATGATGTTAAAATCAAGGCAACCTTATGACCCTGATTCAATTGGTACAGCTTGGGAATTTTGTTGACGGGACGAAATAGTATAATAGGGAGCTTAAGATCTACGACGGCGACGTCGACGAAAACGTCACCTCAAAATATAACTTTGCTCTAGTAAAAGTCTTTCGCGATTATTCCATCTCGTTCACGTCATACAATGTGGGCGAAGTATCCTAAAAATAAATTGGTACGAGCGGTTTCAGAGTGAAAATAGAGAATGAAGGATTCTCTGTTGCATGCTAACGTTGTCGTCAAAACCTAAAATTTAGTGATTTCACGTCGTCGTCACGCAGAGAGCCGCAAAAATATGAGCTAAAATCCGTGCCGCACGTGCAGCACGATTATTTATGCTCTTTTAACCAATGATATCATTGTTTTGCGGCGTTGTCGTTGACGTCGTCGTCGTAGATCTTAAGCTCCCTAATGTCAGCTGTACAACACCTGGTTGGTCCTTAGCTCTTTCTTGGTCATACAAGGAAGGTCCTTTTTTTTCTTTTTTTGCTAGCTAATTGGTTTTTTTTTTGTGTGTGGAATTTTAAGGCTTTAAATGTGTTGCATCTTAACTTGTATGGAAAGGTTGCAAGGTTTACTCATACCAGTAATTAAATAACAAATACAGCTCTAATGTAAGATACAACCTTCAGGGTACTGTTATTGTAATCACAAAATGTTAAATGGACAGAGAAACCATCTTTACAGATTAACTCTGGTGGGACTCTTTTCAAAGTTGGTTTCTGCTTTGCACCATACCTGATACCTGCAAAGGATCTGATTTTTTGCACAAGAGTTGCTAGATGTTTGACAGAACAAAGCCAATTGAAATTTTTTGTTGATTTTAAGTAAAATTCTACATTGCAATAAAGTGAAAGTAAAATTAATAAGGAGTTTTCAACACTTCAAAAACTCAGAATGCGTGTTAATAAGATAACAGTGAATAGAAAGATTTGTAAAGCATACAATAGCTACAAAAAACTTGCATAATGCAGTCTGCAATTGAGAAAAAAAGGTATTGTACATGACCTTGTAAAATTCATTAATTATTCATGAGGGTGCAAACCAATCCCAGCACAGTATTCAGATCACATGTACACAACTGTAAACCCCAATACAAATCAACTGGGGTTGATGAATTATTAAACAGTAGAATTAACTTTTGATACAAACTCCTGCTCAGCTAATTAGTATTCATTAACTTTTGATACAGATCTCTACTGATTAAAATAACAATACTTTGCATTCAATTTAATGTATTCATTTCACAAGTATGGACGTTTACAATGGCTCGCCTATCGGCTCGCCATTGTAAACGCCCATACAGATCTCCCGCTCATATTTTATCTAGTACTACATATTCATTGCATGAATCAAGATTGGTCCCCATTCAAAAATTGACGTCACATTTCTTTTGATATTCAAATTTGCCAACCACGGAACAAAAGAAGTCATTGTTTCAACAGCCAATTAGGTTCTGGTTGGCATATTAATAACAATGGATGAAACATCGCTATAGACAGACAGGTAAGCTTGTATGTGATGCTCAAATGCACGCTTTATTCAAGTTCAAATTTTATTTATTTACAAGAAACAAGTTGTTACTAAGCTAGGCTTGCAAATAGCGAGAAGCTAAGAAACAAGTTGTTACCAAGCTAGGCTTGCAAATAGCGAGAAGCTGATCGTGGCAAGCCCGACTGTTGACGAAATTATTTAAACATTTTTTTTGTTTTTCACATACAACAACAACATGTAAACATTACTCTTTGTGCTTTCAAATATTTAGAAAGTAGAAGAACTTACATGTAGGAAAAAAAGAGAAGAAAGCAGTTTGGGTAAAAGAACAATATGTAAAGAGGAAAACTACAGACTATACTTAACCTCAGTTGGAAATTTAATTTTTCATCTTGCCAATTAAGGTATCTATATCGGCATAAGAGTTTTCAGTTTCTAGAATTTCAATTAGTTTTGTTCTAACAGTTTTCTTAAAACTATGATGCTGCAAAAGGCCGAAGGCAATGCTTAGACATGTCTTGCCCATGCAACAGAAATGGAGTAACTGCAGAATACCCCGCCACATCGAGTATCTTAAGAAGCTGGCTACGCGGTACGTGGAAAGAATTAAAGTCAAGATGGCGAAGTATCTTTACAAGCTGGCTACGCGGTACGCGGAAAGAATTAAAGTCAAGATAGCGAAGTATCTTTACAAGCTGGCTACGCGGTACGCGGTACGCGGAAAGAATTAAAGTCAAGATGGCAAAGTATCTTGACAAGCTGGCTACGCGGTACGCGGTACGTGGAAAGAATTAAAGTCAAGATGGCAAAGTATCTTTACAAGCTGGCTACGCGGTACGCGGTACGTGGAAAATTTTAATTCTAGTGTACCCTAACCCTAACTGAACCGTAAAATGAAAGCTAAAATTTCAAACTAGTGCTTAGGCTTAATCAGTAAACGAGTGCTGTATTCTTCAAACGGTCTCCGTAAAAAGAGTAGTTAACCGAACCGTAAAATGAAAGCTAAAATTTTAAACGAGTGCTTAGGCCTAATCACTGAAACGAGTGCTTAGGCTAATAAGTAGTGATTATTTAAATAAAATCACCAATGTTAAAACTCAGAAAAATGGACAGATCTATGCCGAGGTACTTGCTGAACTTAAGAAGAGATGCAAGTCTAGGAATGAAAATGTTTCCTTTACTGTACCCCAACTTAGATCAAAATTTAAAAAGCTTGTTGCAGAATGTAAGCGTGTACTAGCTTTGACCACCAAAACTTCCACTGGGGTGAAATGATTCCAAGATGACAAGGGTTACAGTAACTGGTTCAATCAGCTGTTTGAACTTGTCAAAACACGTGACTCTTGCATACCAGAACTGGCTGTAGAGCCATCTGATAATTGCGACCGATACGGTCGCCAATGCGACTAAAACTTTTAACTTGGCGACTGAAAATTCGAGTTTAATCGCCACTTTGGTGACTATGTTCCTCTGATAAATAAAACACTTAAGGTAAGAAACAATTTCCTTAGTCTCATTTCTGCTTTTCTGCAAAAGGAAATGAAAATTAAATCTGTTTACTTTTTCCAAAAAAACTTGAATCGCGACCTCCGAGAGGACATTACAGCGTCTTTCGCATGATGATCGCGGGCGCAACATTTTGTTCAAAGGCCGCTGCATTCTGTCGCAGATTTGGTCGCAAGGAACCGGCTTTCACCCTGTCCTCGATCAAGTGAGACGAGTCTACACCGAAAGTCATGAATTATTTCTCACAAGAGAAGGATACACTGAGCGATTTTCGTAATTTGCTACAGTCTAGAAATTACCAGAAAACAAGATCGTTGTTAGAATGCAAACAAGAAGCGTTTCAAAGCCTTTCAAAAACGTTTGTTCAGAGCGTACGATTTCTCGCGTGCGATGTGAAAGATGCAGTTGTTCCTGGCCAAAGTAACCCTGAAATGTTCTTATTACTTTGTTCGCTTACTGCTTAAGGTAAGATTGTCACGCAGAAGTGTTCAGGAGTTTTTTCTTTCGTGTTTTCGTGTTTTAAGTCATTCAAGATCGAGTATTTCGGTCTGTCCCAAAACCGCAGCTGCCACAATCTACCAGAAGCCGAACAACAATGCTAATTAAATGAGGCTCTAATCTGAGTTTCTGTTCTTGTACTAGCTGGCGACTGCATTTTTGCATTTGGCGACCATTTTTTCTTTGATAGTCGCCAAAAGGCGACTTGGAATTTTTTTTAATTTCGAGCCCTGCATCAGCATCAAGAGAGGAGGTAACTCAGTCAACAGAAGACGAGGGCAATAGTGTAGCTTCTCAAGACTGTGTTGGTAAGCAGTTTGTGCCTGTGAAATCAGCTCCAACCAAGAAACTGAAAAAAGAAGACCCATTGGTTGAAGCTATTCACTTAATGAGGAGTGCAATTGAAAATGACCCCACAAAACAGCTCATCCAATTCTTAAAATCAGATATTGAGAAATCAAGAGAGCACGAGGTCAAACTTTTCCAATTGCTTTTAACACATTCCAACCCTAACCCACAGACACAGTATGGATTAGCTAGTCATCATCAGGGGGGTTATGTTTTCCCAAGTGGCATTAACCAAGGTCTTTCTATGCCTGCCTCAAATTTTGCACCTCAGTCTGATTACACCTTGTGGGAGGGAAACTACAGGTCATTTCAACCAATATCAGTTCCCCCCATGGCACCTTCCCCCTCTTTGTCCACAGATTCAAGTAACCCAAGAGGTTCTCCCATAAGTTTGAGAGAAGGGAATGCAAGCCCCTTTTATCATTATATGTAATATCTCACTCAAGGTGATTGTAGTCTATAACATCAACTTAAGTGAGGCTAAAACTTAGAAACAAAGCTGAATTCTGATTGATCTGCATGGGAAATGTAATCAGGACTTTTAAGAGAAACTAAGAGGATTTCTGAAAGGAATGACAAAAATTATGTTGTACTGAATTCTGACTTCCAGCAGCGGAATTTCTATGCTCATAAAGGTTCTTTTGATTCAAACACTTAACCAAAACTTCAAAATGAACCATGTAAATGTTTATTATTGTTAAATGAAAAGTGACCAAACAAGTTGTGTAGTTGAAATTAGTATTACTAAGAAATAGATGGGCCTTGTAGTCCAAGGGCCAAGAAAGGAAACGTTATGTCAGTTTTTACAGCTTTACGTTTCCCTGCAGCTGGTAATCACTGTAAGTTTGGTAGTATTGTTGTGTTATAACCTTCAGTTGCATAATAAAATCATTTTACAAGTCTGGTGATTTGTATTATGGTGATTATTTTTCTCAGATGCAATATCAGGGAAAAAAACTCATATATATTTTTATTCATAAAAGAGAGTCTCCTAAACTAACAGGAACCACACAAAACTACAGAAATTTAAACTTTCTACCGAGGCTAGTGCCTTGGTTCACCTTTTTCTATTCATGGCCCTGATTACAAATTCTCTTTGCCCACTTTTAAAAGTGAGAAGGTAAAAATGAAGGTTGTGATACAGGAGGGGTTATCAAGAACTATTTCTTACAGCCAATTGTTTAGACAGCTAGGAGTGAAATTTGATTGCCACCCAGTTGCATCCATATCATTTCACATGATAACAAGTCTTCCTACCTATCAAAATTAATAGCTTACATATAATGAAACAAATTTTCTGACAATCCTTGTGCCTCATCTTACATCCTCTGTGATTCCTACAAGTCATAACTCAACACACTTCTTTCATAAAGTGTAATCACTGTTACCGGTACATCTACTTTGATAGAATTACTGTATGATAGATGAATAAACTTAAAACCCAGTTTAGGTCTGCTTACTTGATGATACCAGTTTCTTTCTCTAACCAAAATGTCTCAGCAAGAGCATCTCGAACAAGTAAACCTTGATAGCAAGTGTCTTTGATCTTCTCACATTCCCTCATTTGAAGCAGTTCCCTTACCTTCGCCCTACTGCGTCTCTGATTGGTGACCGGGTCAATTGTCAAGTCCAATTTTCTTGGCAATGTTTTTTGTATTTAAGGCGAATGGCTGGCCCCCCGGTAGGGTGAGTGCAATGGCCGCCAGACATAACGACGAATCCGTCAAACACAACGGTTCACCTCAAACGGGGGTGCACCAACACGCCAACTTCGCCTGGGAATCGAACCCCGCCCCTACCAACAATTAACAAAAGACAAACAGACAAAACGAAGAATTGCATCTAGGAGATGCCTCGCCTGACTTACACTCCTAAATGACAATTCGACAAAACGACAAAAAAGACTCAAAAACACCTAGACAAACCAAAACGAGCACGACCCAGCACAAGGGTGAAGAGTGTCCAATAAAAGGCCACCCGTCAACAGACTCACCCAACGCCAAGACGTTGGTTCATCCCAGAAAAACGGCCAGGGCACGCAAACACAACACAAAACCAGAACTTAAATATGAACAACCAGAGCATCATTTTGAAACGAAGCCACCACACCACGAGCACCCCACTGACGGACAAAATAAGGACGACGGTGGTCAGACCGGAAACGACGGAAAAACAAAGGGACATTAAACCGAACCCGAGACTTCACACGCTCCATAACATCAACAACCGAGGGACGAACACCCCTAAAACGAAAATCATTCCGAGTCCCCCAAATACAAAACTTGCAGACATTCAACATTCAAAAACCCGAGGAACCACAGGCAACTCATCAGCCGAGAAACCAAAAAGCGCATGACGAACCAAGATAGAAGGACAAAGAGGAGAAGCCAAGAACATAAGTGATTGAAGCCACGACAGAACACTGACAGCCAGAGGACAGTGAAAGAACAAATGAGAAAGAGACTCGACAGGAGCAGAACAAAAACAAGCAGTAGAAAGAGCATAACCAAAACCAGCAAGCCTCTCGGCCGTGTAAAGGACCTCATGTGAGACTTTCCAACATAAATCAATAACAGGACGATCCAAATCAAAAAAGAAAAGCTGACGCCAAGTAGAAGACCAATAAAGAGAACCAAACAAAGGAAAGAACTTCTCCTCACAATGAGGAGAGACAGCATTCACTGGAAAACTTGAACCATTTACAGACTTCAAAAAAGTTGGTAATATCTCTGTTAAATGTTCACATTTAAGCAGACTTCGTAGACATAGTAGAAACAGGACAAAAATCAATACCCGAACCAATACCCAAAGAAGACGCCGTAAGAGATCCTTTACACGCCCGCCAAGCAGTCAACAGAGAACGATAAAACGGAGGCAGAGAATCCGGAGAAAAACAAAGCGGAGCAGAAAAAACAAGATGCGGAGGAGCGGCAAGCCGGGAAGAAAACCAAAAAACCATGAAAGAGACCCAAGAAGACGGAGAAGAAACAAAACGACGAACCCACTGAACATGAAGAGCCATAACCTTACACTGAAAATCCACGACAGAAAACCCACCCAAACAAGAAGGCTGAACCACAACACGACGAGCGACCAAATCCCGCTTACCGCTCCAGAAACATTTAAAAATTAACGTATTTAATTCAACACTGACCCACCGGGGAACATGGATAAGAGAGGCCACGTACCACACACGGTAAAGGGCCAAGGCATTGATAACAAGTGCCTTGCCCTAATAAGATAACGATCGCTGACGCCAAGAGTTCAAAGCATTTTCCACCGCGGTGATACGCGGCCTCCAATTGTCCTCCGCCAGATTGCCCGGACCCAGAACAACCCCCAACACCTTCACCGACGACCAAGTAATGTTAACCGGTGAGTCAGTGCGCCCACTCCAACCACCCAACCACAAACCTTCGCATTTACCATAATTTAATTTAGCCCCAGACTCCTTCTCGTACAAAGAATAAACATCAAAGACAGCCAAAATACCA
>NC_090874.1:17430774-17455774 GCF_036669935.1 Montipora foliosa | reverse complement strand
AAAACAGAAAAACACAACATTGTCCCGGGGGTGCGGGGGAGGGGGCCATTTGCGCCGCCGAGCTTGAAATCGACTCTAAAGGATAAGAGTGTCTCAACAATTTTGACGCCGATTGTCTGTATGAAAAAACTTTGTATGAAGTGTAATGACGACTTCTGATATGCGTTTTTTTGCATTAATATATGAAACATACACATTTCAATAGCGTTTATGCGTTGTCATGTCATATAGGAATCAGAACATATATTAAATCACCTTTTTCTTTATTACGGTGATGTAGCAGTCACTGGTATGATTGCAGACATTTCAGTGTCGAACATGGTTTTCACAAAGAACATTTCTAACGAGATAACAGCATGTATACGCTTGCCATAAGGGCATGTATACGCTTGCCATCTATTTGCGAGGGGCGGAAAGTGAATGATATTGTCAGGGGAAGTGATATCTCACGGGCTTCGATGTACCGCATTCTAAAAAAAGAGAAATTTTAACGCAAGTAATCACTACCGAGAACGTCAATTACAACGGCCAAAATGTGGATGTCGAACGCGCAGCGAAGTTAACTTCACGCCACAAACGCTTATTATTGAGAGAAAGGACATCGTACTAAATAATGACAATTTCAAGACGATTTGAGCAGTGTTTTGGATTTGACATACCTTGAAATAAAGTGATACTTTCGGAACATTGCGTGACGTTTAGCATTCCCTTTTGTAATTCACCATACATAATTCCATTTCAACTTGTTACAATGGATATGACCCATAAAAAAAAGGGAAATATAAATAGCAAAGACAGTTTATAACTCCTGGGACAAAAAAAGAGCAGCAAACAGTGCTGTACTCTGATTTTAGGAACTCCGTGGAGGAGTGGCCACGAGTAACCACGAGTAACCATAATTAGCAAGTAGAATAATTACATTATCTTTTTATAATAATCTTGTGGTTACTCGTGGTTACTCGTGGTTACTCGTGGTAAATGAGAAAATATTGTTTATTTACTCCCAAAAGCATTCATTTCCCACCAAAACCAGCTCTGCAAAGCATCTGCGACAAGGTGGAAAGTCTTTTTGCACCGACATAGCAATTTGAGCGTGGAAAGTAAATGTGTTCCCCGGCTGTAACAGCCACCATGTCTGTTTCGCGTTCATCTGCGACACCACTTCGACCAACAAAATCGGCTTCTTCTGATGAATTGGAGTTAGACGCATAACCCTTTAACAAATCCATACTTTAACGCTACTGACAAATAGCGTATTAAAGAAGGCAAAAGTGAACAGGCCCTTTGCACTTACGTCACAATCTTCGCTTCGCACAGGACAAGGCATTTTTCACACTCGAAAACGAGAATAATAAACTATCCGCAATTTTTTAGACCTGTAAAAAGTCTTTCACTCATGTGGTCATATTGACGGACAGACTGGACTACAGGTGCCCGTATAAAGGGTATAATGGAAGTTTTCTGAAACAGACAATCGGCGACAAAATTAGTTGAGACAGTTGCCAACAGAGCACACTGGCAACGACACATTCATTGTTTGCAAAGAAAACTTGTCCAAAAAGTACGTTTCCGCGATACCCCTCCCTCCCCCACCCTAATCAATGTTGTTCCGCTGTCTATAAGGCTCGTAGAAAACAGAAAAACACAACATTGTCCCGGGGGTGCGGGGGAGGGGGCCATTTGCGCCGCCGAGCTTGAAATCGACTCTAAAGGATAAGAGTGTCTCAACAATTTTGACGCCGATTGTCTGTATGAAAAAACTTTGTATGAAGTGTAATGACGACTTCTGATATGCGTTTTTTTGCATTAATATATGAAACATACACATTTCAATAGCGTTTATGCGTTGTCATGTCATATAGGAATCAGAACATATATTAAATCACCTTTTTCTTTATTACGGTGATGTAGCAGTCACTGGTATGATTGCAGACATTTCAGTGTCGAACATGGTTTTCACAAAGAACATTTCTAACGAGATAACAGCATGTATACGCTTGCCATAAGGGCATGTATACGCTTGCCATCTATTTGCGAGGGGCGGAAAGTGAATGATATTGTCAGGGGAAGTGATATCTCACGGGCTTCGATGTACCGCATTCTAAAAAAAGAGAAATTTTAACGCAAGTAATCACTACCGAGAACGTCAATTACAACGGCCAAAATGTGGATGTCGAACGCGCAGCGAAGTTAACTTCACGCCACAAACGCTTATTATTGAGAGAAAGGACATCGTACTAAATAATGACAATTTCAAGACGATTTGAGCAGTGTTTTGGATTTGACATACCTTGAAATAAAGTGATACTTTCGGAACATTGCGTGACGTTTAGCATTCCCTTTTGTAATTCACCATACATAATTCCATTTCAACTTGTTACAATGGATATGACCCATAAAAAAAAAGGGAAATATAAATAGCAAAGACAGTTTATAACTCCTGGGACAAAAAAAGAGCAGCAAACAGTGCTGTACTCTGATTTTAGGAACTCCGTGGAGGAGTGGCCACGAGTAACCACGAGTAACCATAATTAGCAAGTAGAATAATTACATTATCTTTTTATAATAATCTTGTGGTTACTCGTGGTTACTCGTGGTTACTCGTGGTTACTCGTGGTAAATGAGAAAATATTGTTTATTTACTCCCAAAAGCATTCATTTCCCACCAAAACCAGCTCTGCAAAGCATCTGCGACAAGGTGGAAAGTCTTTTTGCACCGACATAGCAATTTGAGCGTGGAAAGTAAATGTGTTCCCCGGCTGTAACAGCCACCATGTCTGTTTCGCGTTCATCTGCGACACCACTTCGACCAACAAAATCGGCTTCTTCTGATGAATTGGAGTTAGACGCATAACCCTTTAACAAATCCATACTTTAACGCTACTGACAAATAGCGTATTAAAGAAGGCAAAAGTGAACAGGCCCTTTGCACTTACGTCACAATCTTCGCTTCGCACAGGACAAGGCATTTTTCACACTCGAAAACGAGAATAATAAACTATCCGCAATTTTTTAGACCTGTAAAAAGTCTTTCACTCATGTGGTCATATTGACGGACAGACTGGACTACAGGTGCCCGTATAAAGGGTATAATGGAAGTTTTCTGAAACAGACAATTGTCTGTATGAAAAAACTTTGTATGAAGTGTAATGACGACTTCTGATATGCGTTTTTTTGCATTAATATATGAAACATACACATTTCAATAGCGTTTATGCGTTGTCATGTCATATAGGAATCAGAACATATATTAAATCACCTTTTTCTTTATTACGGTGATGTAGCAGTCACTGGTATGATTGCAGACATTTCAGTGTCGAACATGGTTTTCACAAAGAACATTTCTAACGAGATAACAGCATGTATACGCTTGCCATAAGGGCATGTATACGCTTGCCATCTATTTGCGAGGGGCGGAAAGTGAATGATATTGTCAGGGGAAGTGATATCTCACGGGCTTCGATGTACCGCATTCTAAAAAAAGAGAAATTTTAACGCAAGTAATCACTACCGAGAACGTCAATTACAACGGCCAAAATGTGGATGTCGAACGCGCAGCGAAGTTAACTTCACGCCACAAACGCTTATTATTGAGAGAAAGGACATCGTACTAAATAATGACAATTTCAAGACGATTTGAGCAGTGTTTTGGATTTGACATACCTTGAAATAAAGTGATACTTTCGGAACATTGCGTGACGTTTAGCATTCCCTTTTGTAATTCACCATACATAATTCCATTTCAACTTGTTACAATGGATATGACCCATAAAAAAAAAGGGAAATATAAATAGCAAAGACAGTTTATAACTCCTGGGACAAAAAAAGAGCAGCAAACAGTGCTGTACTCTGATTTTAGGAACTCCGTGGAGGAGTGGCCACGAGTAACCACGAGTAACCATAATTAGCAAGTAGAATAATTACATTATCTTTTTATAATAATCTTGTGGTTACTCGTGGTTACTCGTGGTTACTCGTGGTTACTCGTGGTAAATGAGAAAATATTGTTTATTTACTCCCAAAAGCATTCATTTCCCACCAAAACCAGCTCTGCAAAGCATCTGCGACAAGGTGGAAAGTCTTTTTGCACCGACATAGCAATTTGAGCGTGGAAAGTAAATGTGTTCCCCGGCTGTAACAGCCACCATGTCTGTTTCGCGTTCATCTGCGACACCACTTCGACCAACAAAATCGGCTTCTTCTGATGAATTGGAGTTAGACGCATAACCCTTTAACAAATCCATACTTTAACGCTACTGACAAATAGCGTATTAAAGAAGGCAAAAGTGAACAGGCCCTTTGCACTTACGTCACAATCTTCGCTTCGCACAGGACAAGGCATTTTTCACACTCGAAAACGAGAATAATAAACTATCCGCAATTTTTTAGACCTGTAAAAAGTCTTTCACTCATGTGGTCATATTGACGGACAGACTGGACTACAGGTGCCCGTATAAAGGGTATAATGGAAGTTTTCTGAAACAGACAATCGGCGACAAAATTAGTTGAGACAGTTGCCAACAGAGCACACTGGCAACGACACATTCATTGTTTGCAAAGAAAACTTGTCCAAAAAGTACGTTTCCGCGATACCCCTCCCTCCCCCACCCTAATCAATGTTGTTCCGCTGTCTATAAGGCTCGTAGAAAACAGAAAAACACAACATTGTCCCGGGGGTGCGGGGGAGGGGGCCATTTGCGCCGCCGAGCTTGAAATCGACTCTAAAGGATAAGAGTGTCTCAACAATTTTGACGCCGATTGTCTGTATGAAAAAACTTTGTATGAAGTGTAATGACGACTTCTGATATGCGTTTTTTTGCATTAATATATGAAACATACACATTTCAATAGCGTTTATGCGTTGTCATGTCATATAGGAATCAGAACATATATTAAATCACCTTTTTCTTTATTACGGTGATGTAGCAGTCACTGGTATGATTGCAGACATTTCAGTGTCGAACATGGTTTTCACAAAGAACATTTCTAACGAGATAACAGCATGTATACGCTTGCCATAAGGGCATGTATACGCTTGCCATCTATTTGCGAGGGGCGGAAAGTGAATGATATTGTCAGGGGAAGTGATATCTCACGGGCTTCGATGTACCGCATTCTAAAAAAAGAGAAATTTTAACGCAAGTAATCACTACCGAGAACGTCAATTACAACGGCCAAAATGTGGATGTCGAACGCGCAGCGAAGTTAACTTCACGCCACAAACGCTTATTATTGAGAGAAAGGACATCGTACTAAATAATGACAATTTCAAGACGATTTGAGCAGTGTTTTGGATTTGACATACCTTGAAATAAAGTGATACTTTCGGAACATTGCGTGACGTTTAGCATTCCCTTTTGTAATTCACCATACATAATTCCATTTCAACTTGTTACAATGGATATGACCCATAAAAAAAAAGGGAAATATAAATAGCAAAGACAGTTTATAACTCCTGGGACAAAAAAAGAGCAGCAAACAGTGCTGTACTCTGATTTTAGGAACTCCGTGGAGGAGTGGCCACGAGTAACCACGAGTAACCATAATTAGCAAGTAGAATAATTACATTATCTTTTTATAATAATCTTGTGGTTACTCGTGGTTACTCGTGGTTACTCGTGGTTACTCGTGGTAAATGAGAAAATATTGTTTATTTACTCCCAAAAGCATTCATTTCCCACCAAAACCAGCTCTGCAAAGCATCTGCGACAAGGTGGAAAGTCTTTTTGCACCGACATAGCAATTTGAGCGTGGAAAGTAAATGTGTTCCCCGGCTGTAACAGCCACCATGTCTGTTTCGCGTTCATCTGCGACACCACTTCGACCAACAAAATCGGCTTCTTCTGATGAATTGGAGTTAGACGCATAACCCTTTAACAAATCCATACTTTAACGCTACTGACAAATAGCGTATTAAAGAAGGCAAAAGTGAACAGGCCCTTTGCACTTACGTCACAATCTTCGCTTCGCACAGGACAAGGCATTTTTCACACTCGAAAACGAGAATAATAAACTATCCGCAATTTTTTAGACCTGTAAAAAGTCTTTCACTCATGTGGTCATATTGACGGACAGACTGGACTACAGGTGCCCGTATAAAGGGTATAATGGAAGTTTTCTGAAACAGACAATCGGCGACAAAATTAGTTGAGACAGTTGCCAACAGAGCACACTGGCAACGACACATTCATTGTTTGCAAAGAAAACTTGTCCAAAAAGTACGTTTCCGCGATACCCCTCCCTCCCCCACCCTAATCAATGTTGTTCCGCTGTCTATAAGGCTCGTAGAAAACAGAAAAACACAACATTGTCCCGGGGGTGCGGGGGAGGGGGCCATTTGCGCCGCCGAGCTTGAAATCGACTCTAAAGGATAAGAGTGTCTCAACAATTTTGACGCCGATTGTCTGTATGAAAAAACTTTGTATGAAGTGTAATGACGACTTCTGATATGCGTTTTTTTTGCATTAATATATGAAACATACACATTTCAATAGCGTTTATGCGTTGTCATGTCATATAGGAATCAGAACATATATTAAATCACCTTTTTCTTTATTACGGTGATGTAGCAGTCACTGGTATGATTGCAGACATTTCAGTGTCGAACATGGTTTTCACAAAGAACATTTCTAACGAGATAACAGCATGTATACGCTTGCCATAAGGGCATGTATACGCTTGCCATCTATTTGCGAGGGGCGGAAAGTGAATGATATTGTCAGGGGAAGTGATATCTCACGGGCTTCGATGTACCGCATTCTAAAAAAAGAGAAATTTTAACGCAAGTAATCACTACCGAGAACGTCAATTACAACGGCCAAAATGTGGATGTCGAACGCGCAGCGAAGTTAACTTCACGCCACAAACGCTTATTATTGAGAGAAAGGACATCGTACTAAATAATGACAATTTCAAGACGATTTGAGCAGTGTTTTGGATTTGACATACCTTGAAATAAAGTGATACTTTCGGAACATTGCGTGACGTTTAGCATTCCCTTTTGTAATTCACCATACATAATTCCATTTCAACTTGTTACAATGGATATGACCCATAAAAAAAAAGGGAAATATAAATAGCAAAGACAGTTTATAACTCCTGGGACAAAAAAAGAGCAGCAAACAGTGCTGTACTCTGATTTTAGGAACTCCGTGGAGGAGTGGCCACGAGTAACCACGAGTAACCATAATTAGCAAGTAGAATAATTACATTATCTTTTTATAATAATCTTGTGGTTACTCGTGGTTACTCGTGGTTACTCGTGGTTACTCGTGGTAAATGAGAAAATATTGTTTATTTACTCCCAAAAGCATTCATTTCCCACCAAAACCAGCTCTGCAAAGCATCTGCGACAAGGTGGAAAGTCTTTTTGCACCGACATAGCAATTTGAGCGTGGAAAGTAAATGTGTTCCCCGGCTGTAACAGCCACCATGTCTGTTTCGCGTTCATCTGCGACACCACTTCGACCAACAAAATCGGCTTCTTCTGATGAATTGGAGTTAGACGCATAACCCTTTAACAAATCCATACTTTAACGCTACTGACAAATAGCGTATTAAAGAAGGCAAAAGTGAACAGGCCCTTTGCACTTACGTCACAATCTTCGCTTCGCACAGGACAAGGCATTTTTCACACTCGAAAACGAGAATAATAAACTATCCGCAATTTTTTAGACCTGTAAAAAGTCTTTCACTCATGTGGTCATATTGACGGACAGACTGGACTACAGGTGCCCGTATAAAGGGTATAATGGAAGTTTTCTGAAACAGACAATCGGCGACAAAATTAGTTGAGACAGTTGCCAACAGAGCACACTGGCAACGACACATTCATTGTTTGCAAAGAAAACTTGTCCAAAAAGTACGTTTCCGCGATACCCCTCCCTCCCCCACCCTAATCAATGTTGTTCCGCTGTCTATAAGGCTCGTAGAAAACAGAAAAACACAACATTGTCCCGGGGGTGCGGGGGAGGGGGCCATTTGCGCCGCCGAGCTTGAAATCGACTCTAAAGGATAAGAGTGTCTCAACAATTTTGACGCCGATTGTCTGTATGAAAAAACTTTGTATGAAGTGTAATGACGACTTCTGATATGCGTTTTTTTGCATTAATATATGAAACATACACATTTCAATAGCGTTTATGCGTTGTCATGTCATATAGGAATCAGAACATATATTAAATCACCTTTTTCTTTATTACGGTGATGTAGCAGTCACTGGTATGATTGCAGACATTTCAGTGTCGAACATGGTTTTCACAAAGAACATTTCTAACGAGATAACAGCATGTATACGCTTGCCATAAGGGCATGTATACGCTTGCCATCTATTTGCGAGGGGCGGAAAGTGAATGATATTGTCAGGGGAAGTGATATCTCACGGGCTTCGATGTACCGCATTCTAAAAAAAGAGAAATTTTAACGCAAGTAATCACTACCGAGAACGTCAATTACAACGGCCAAAATGTGGATGTCGAACGCGCAGCGAAGTTAACTTCACGCCACAAACGCTTATTATTGAGAGAAAGGACATCGTACTAAATAATGACAATTTCAAGACGATTTGAGCAGTGTTTTGGATTTGACATACCTTGAAATAAAGTGATACTTTCGGAACATTGCGTGACGTTTAGCATTCCCTTTTGTAATTCACCATACATAATTCCATTTCAACTTGTTACAATGGATATGACCCATAAAAAAAAAGGGAAATATAAATAGCAAAGACAGTTTATAACTCCTGGGACAAAAAAAGAGCAGCAAACAGTGCTGTACTCTGATTTTAGGAACTCCGTGGAGGAGTGGCCACGAGTAACCACGAGTAACCATAATTAGCAAGTAGAATAATTACATTATCTTTTTATAATAATCTTGTGGTTACTCGTGGTTACTCGTGGTTACTCGTGGTAAATGAGAAAATATTGTTTATTTACTCCCAAAAGCATTCATTTCCCACCAAAACCAGCTCTGCAAAGCATCTGCGACAAGGTGGAAAGTCTTTTTGCACCGACATAGCAATTTGAGCGTGGAAAGTAAATGTGTTCCCCGGCTGTAACAGCCACCATGTCTGTTTCGCGTTCATCTGCGACACCACTTCGACCAACAAAATCGGCTTCTTCTGATGAATTGGAGTTAGACGCATAACCCTTTAACAAATCCATACTTTAACGCTACTGACAAATAGCGTATTAAAGAAGGCAAAAGTGAACAGGCCCTTTGCACTTACGTCACAATCTTCGCTTCGCACAGGACAAGGCATTTTTCACACTCGAAAACGAGAATAATAAACTATCCGCAATTTTTTAGACCTGTAAAAAGTCTTTCACTCATGTGGTCATATTGACGGACAGACTGGACTACAGGTGCCCGTATAAAGGGTATAATGGAAGTTTTCTGAAACAGACAATCGGCGACAAAATTAGTTGAGACAGTTGCCAACAGAGCACACTGGCAACGACACATTCATTGTTTGCAAAGAAAACTTGTCCAAAAAGTACGTTTCCGCGATACCCCTCCCTCCCCCACCCTAATCAATGTTGTTCCGCTGTCTATAAGGCTCGTAGAAAACAGAAAAACACAACATTGTCCCGGGGGTGCGGGGGAGGGGGCCATTTGCGCCGCCGAGCTTGAAATCGACTCTAAAGGATAAGAGTGTCTCAACAATTTTGACGCCGATTGTCTGTATGAAAAAACTTTGTATGAAGTGTAATGACGACTTCTGATATGCGTTTTTTTGCATTAATATATGAAACATACACATTTCAATAGCGTTTATGCGTTGTCATGTCATATAGGAATCAGAACATATATTAAATCACCTTTTTCTTTATTACGGTGATGTAGCAGTCACTGGTATGATTGCAGACATTTCAGTGTCGAACATGGTTTTCACAAAGAACATTTCTAACGAGATAACAGCATGTATACGCTTGCCATAAGGGCATGTATACGCTTGCCATCTATTTGCGAGGGGCGGAAAGTGAATGATATTGTCAGGGGAAGTGATATCTCACGGGCTTCGATGTACCGCATTCTAAAAAAAGAGAAATTTTAACGCAAGTAATCACTACCGAGAACGTCAATTACAACGGCCAAAATGTGGATGTCGAACGCGCAGCGAAGTTAACTTCACGCCACAAACGCTTATTATTGAGAGAAAGGACATCGTACTAAATAATGACAATTTCAAGACGATTTGAGCAGTGTTTTGGATTTGACATACCTTGAAATAAAGTGATACTTTCGGAACATTGCGTGACGTTTAGCATTCCCTTTTGTAATTCACCATACATAATTCCATTTCAACTTGTTACAATGGATATGACCCATAAAAAAAAAGGGAAATATAAATAGCAAAGACAGTTTATAACTCCTGGGACAAAAAAAGAGCAGCAAACAGTGCTGTACTCTGATTTTAGGAACTCCGTGGAGGAGTGGCCACGAGTAACCACGAGTAACCATAATTAGCAAGTAGAATAATTACATTATCTTTTTATAATAATCTTGTGGTTACTCGTGGTTACTCGTGGTTACTCGTGGTTACTCGTGGTAAATGAGAAAATATTGTTTATTTACTCCCAAAAGCATTCATTTCCCACCAAAACCAGCTCTGCAAAGCATCTGCGACAAGGTGGAAAGTCTTTTTGCACCGACATAGCAATTTGAGCGTGGAAAGTAAATGTGTTCCCCGGCTGTAACAGCCACCATGTCTGTTTCGCGTTCATCTGCGACACCACTTCGACCAACAAAATCGGCTTCTTCTGATGAATTGGAGTTAGACGCATAACCCTTTAACAAATCCATACTTTAACGCTACTGACAAATAGCGTATTAAAGAAGGCAAAAGTGAACAGGCCCTTTGCACTTACGTCACAATCTTCGCTTCGCACAGGACAAGGCATTTTTCACACTCGAAAACGAGAATAATAAACTATCCGCAATTTTTTAGACCTGTAAAAAGTCTTTCACTCATGTGGTCATATTGACGGACAGACTGGACTACAGGTGCCCGTATAAAGGGTATAATGGAAGTTTTCTGAAACAGACAATCGGCGACAAAATTAGTTGAGACAGTTGCCAACAGAGCACACTGGCAACGACACATTCATTGTTTGCAAAGAAAACTTGTCCAAAAAGTACGTTTCCGCGATACCCCTCCCTCCCCCACCCTAATCAATGTTGTTCCGCTGTCTATAAGGCTCGTAGAAAACAGAAAAACACAACATTGTCCCGGGGGTGCGGGGGAGGGGGCCATTTGCGCCGCCGAGCTTGAAATCGACTCTAAAGGATAAGAGTGTCTCAACAATTTTGACGCCGATTGTCTGTATGAAAAAACTTTGTATGAAGTGTAATGACGACTTCTGATATGCGTTTTTTTGCATTAATATATGAAACATACACATTTCAATAGCGTTTATGCGTTGTCATGTCATATAGGAATCAGAACATATATTAAATCACCTTTTTCTTTATTACGGTGATGTAGCAGTCACTGGTATGATTGCAGACATTTCAGTGTCGAACATGGTTTTCACAAAGAACATTTCTAACGAGATAACAGCATGTATACGCTTGCCATAAGGGCATGTATACGCTTGCCATCTATTTGCGAGGGGCGGAAAGTGAATGATATTGTCAGGGGAAGTGATATCTCACGGGCTTCGATGTACCGCATTCTAAAAAAAGAGAAATTTTAACGCAAGTAATCACTACCGAGAACGTCAATTACAACGGCCAAAATGTGGATGTCGAACGCGCAGCGAAGTTAACTTCACGCCACAAACGCTTATTATTGAGAGAAAGGACATCGTACTAAATAATGACAATTTCAAGACGATTTGAGCAGTGTTTTGGATTTGACATACCTTGAAATAAAGTGATACTTTCGGAACATTGCGTGACGTTTAGCATTCCCTTTTGTAATTCACCATACATAATTCCATTTCAACTTGTTACAATGGATATGACCCATAAAAAAAAAGGGAAATATAAATAGCAAAGACAGTTTATAACTCCTGGGACAAAAAAAGAGCAGCAAACAGTGCTGTACTCTGATTTTAGGAACTCCGTGGAGGAGTGGCCACGAGTAACCACGAGTAACCATAATTAGCAAGTAGAATAATTACATTATCTTTTTATAATAATCTTGTGGTTACTCGTGGTTACTCGTGGTTACTCGTGGTTACTCGTGGTAAATGAGAAAATATTGTTTATTTACTCCCAAAAGCATTCATTTCCCACCAAAACCAGCTCTGCAAAGCATCTGCGACAAGGTGGAAAGTCTTTTTGCACCGACATAGCAATTTGAGCGTGGAAAGTAAATGTGTTCCCCGGCTGTAACAGCCACCATGTCTGTTTCGCGTTCATCTGCGACACCACTTCGACCAACAAAATCGGCTTCTTCTGATGAATTGGAGTTAGACGCATAACCCTTTAACAAATCCATACTTTAACGCTACTGACAAATAGCGTATTAAAGAAGGCAAAAGTGAACAGGCCCTTTGCACTTACGTCACAATCTTCGCTTCGCACAGGACAAGGCATTTTTCACACTCGAAAACGAGAATAATAAACTATCCGCAATTTTTTAGACCTGTAAAAAGTCTTTCACTCATGTGGTCATATTGACGGACAGACTGGACTACAGGTGCCCGTATAAAGGGTATAATGGAAGTTTTCTGAAACAGACAATCGGCGACAAAATTAGTTGAGACAGTTGCCAACAGAGCACACTGGCAACGACACATTCATTGTTTGCAAAGAAAACTTGTCCAAAAAGTACGTTTCCGCGATACCCCTCCCTCCCCCACCCTAATCAATGTTGTTCCGCTGTCTATAAGGCTCGTAGAAAACAGAAAAACACAACATTGTCCCGGGGGTGCGGGGGAGGGGGCCATTTGCGCCGCCGAGCTTGAAATCGACTCTAAAGGATAAGAGTGTCTCAACAATTTTGACGCCGATTGTCTGTATGAAAAAACTTTGTATGAAGTGTAATGACGACTTCTGATATGCGTTTTTTTGCATTAATATATGAAACATACACATTTCAATAGCGTTTATGCGTTGTCATGTCATATAGGAATCAGAACATATATTAAATCACCTTTTTCTTTATTACGGTGATGTAGCAGTCACTGGTATGATTGCAGACATTTCAGTGTCGAACATGGTTTTCACAAAGAACATTTCTAACGAGATAACAGCATGTATACGCTTGCCATAAGGGCATGTATACGCTTGCCATCTATTTGCGAGGGGCGGAAAGTGAATGATATTGTCAGGGGAAGTGATATCTCACGGGCTTCGATGTACCGCATTCTAAAAAAAGAGAAATTTTAACGCAAGTAATCACTACCGAGAACGTCAATTACAACGGCCAAAATGTGGATGTCGAACGCGCAGCGAAGTTAACTTCACGCCACAAACGCTTATTATTGAGAGAAAGGACATCGTACTAAATAATGACAATTTCAAGACGATTTGAGCAGTGTTTTGGATTTGACATACCTTGAAATAAAGTGATACTTTCGGAACATTGCGTGACGTTTAGCATTCCCTTTTGTAATTCACCATACATAATTCCATTTCAACTTGTTACAATGGATATGACCCATAAAAAAAAAGGGAAATATAAATAGCAAAGACAGTTTATAACTCCTGGGACAAAAAAAGAGCAGCAAACAGTGCTGTACTCTGATTTTAGGAACTCCGTGGAGGAGTGGCCACGAGTAACCACGAGTAACCATAATTAGCAAGTAGAATAATTACATTATCTTTTTATAATAATCTTGTGGTTACTCGTGGTTACTCGTGGTTACTCGTGGTAAATGAGAAAATATTGTTTATTTACTCCCAAAAGCATTCATTTCCCACCAAAACCAGCTCTGCAAAGCATCTGCGACAAGGTGGAAAGTCTTTTTGCACCGACATAGCAATTTGAGCGTGGAAAGTAAATGTGTTCCCCGGCTGTAACAGCCACCATGTCTGTTTCGCGTTCATCTGCGACACCACTTCGACCAACAAAATCGGCTTCTTCTGATGAATTGGAGTTAGACGCATAACCCTTTAACAAATCCATACTTTAACGCTACTGACAAATAGCGTATTAAAGAAGGCAAAAGTGAACAGGCCCTTTGCACTTACGTCACAATCTTCGCTTCGCACAGGACAAGGCATTTTTCACACTCGAAAACGAGAATAATAAACTATCCGCAATTTTTTAGACCTGTAAAAAGTCTTTCACTCATGTGGTCATATTGACGGACAGACTGGACTACAGGTGCCCGTATAAAGGGTATAATGGAAGTTTTCTGAAACAGACAATCGGCGACAAAATTAGTTGAGACAGTTGCCAACAGAGCACACTGGCAACGACACATTCATTGTTTGCAAAGAAAACTTGTCCAAAAAGTACGTTTCCGCGATACCCCTCCCTCCCCCACCCTAATCAATGTTGTTCCGCTGTCTATAAGGCTCGTAGAAAACAGAAAAACACAACATTGTCCCGGGGGTGCGGGGGAGGGGGCCATTTGCGCCGCCGAGCTTGAAATCGACTCTAAAGGATAAGAGTGTCTCAACAATTTTGACGCCGATTGTCTGTATGAAAAAACTTTGTATGAAGTGTAATGACGACTTCTGATATGCGTTTTTTTGCATTAATATATGAAACATACACATTTCAATAGCGTTTATGCGTTGTCATGTCATATAGGAATCAGAACATATATTAAATCACCTTTTTCTTTATTACGGTGATGTAGCAGTCACTGGTATGATTGCAGACATTTCAGTGTCGAACATGGTTTTCACAAAGAACATTTCTAACGAGATAACAGCATGTATACGCTTGCCATAAGGGCATGTATACGCTTGCCATCTATTTGCGAGGGGCGGAAAGTGAATGATATTGTCAGGGGAAGTGATATCTCACGGGCTTCGATGTACCGCATTCTAAAAAAAGAGAAATTTTAACGCAAGTAATCACTACCGAGAACGTCAATTACAACGGCCAAAATGTGGATGTCGAACGCGCAGCGAAGTTAACTTCACGCCACAAACGCTTATTATTGAGAGAAAGGACATCGTACTAAATAATGACAATTTCAAGACGATTTGAGCAGTGTTTTGGATTTGACATACCTTGAAATAAAGTGATACTTTCGGAACATTGCGTGACGTTTAGCATTCCCTTTTGTAATTCACCATACATAATTCCATTTCAACTTGTTACAATGGATATGACCCATAAAAAAAAAGGGAAATATAAATAGCAAAGACAGTTTATAACTCCTGGGACAAAAAAAGAGCAGCAAACAGTGCTGTACTCTGATTTTAGGAACTCCGTGGAGGAGTGGCCACGAGTAACCACGAGTAACCATAATTAGCAAGTAGAATAATTACATTATCTTTTTATAATAATCTTGTGGTTACTCGTGGTTACTCGTGGTTACTCGTGGTAAATGAGAAAATATTGTTTATTTACTCCCAAAAGCATTCATTTCCCACCAAAACCAGCTCTGCAAAGCATCTGCGACAAGGTGGAAAGTCTTTTTGCACCGACATAGCAATTTGAGCGTGGAAAGTAAATGTGTTCCCCGGCTGTAACAGCCACCATGTCTGTTTCGCGTTCATCTGCGACACCACTTCGACCAACAAAATCGGCTTCTTCTGATGAATTGGAGTTAGACGCATAACCCTTTAACAAATCCATACTTTAACGCTACTGACAAATAGCGTATTAAAGAAGGCAAAAGTGAACAGGCCCTTTGCACTTACGTCACAATCTTCGCTTCGCACAGGACAAGGCATTTTTCACACTCGAAAACGAGAATAATAAACTATCCGCAATTTTTTAGACCTGTAAAAAGTCTTTCACTCATGTGGTCATATTGACGGACAGACTGGACTACAGGTGCCCGTATAAAGGGTATAATGGAAGTTTTCTGAAACAGACAATCGGCGACAAAATTAGTTGAGACAGTTGCCAACAGAGCACACTGGCAACGACACATTCATTGTTTGCAAAGAAAACTTGTCCAAAAAGTACGTTTCCGCGATACCCCTCCCTCCCCCACCCTAATCAATGTTGTTCCGCTGTCTATAAGGCTCGTAGAAAACAGAAAAACACAACATTGTCCCGGGGGTGCGGGGGAGGGGGCCATTTGCGCCGCCGAGCTTGAAATCGACTCTAAAGGATAAGAGTGTCTCAACAATTTTGACGCCGATTGTCTGTATGAAAAAACTTTGTATGAAGTGTAATGACGACTTCTGATATGCGTTTTTTTGCATTAATATATGAAACATACACATTTCAATAGCGTTTATGCGTTGTCATGTCATATAGGAATCAGAACATATATTAAATCACCTTTTTCTTTATTACGGTGATGTAGCAGTCACTGGTATGATTGCAGACATTTCAGTGTCGAACATGGTTTTCACAAAGAACATTTCTAACGAGATAACAGCATGTATACGCTTGCCATAAGGGCATGTATACGCTTGCCATCTATTTGCGAGGGGCGGAAAGTGAATGATATTGTCAGGGGAAGTGATATCTCACGGGCTTCGATGTACCGCATTCTAAAAAAAGAGAAATTTTAACGCAAGTAATCACTACCGAGAACGTCAATTACAACGGCCAAAATGTGGATGTCGAACGCGCAGCGAAGTTAACTTCACGCCACAAACGCTTATTATTGAGAGAAAGGACATCGTACTAAATAATGACAATTTCAAGACGATTTGAGCAGTGTTTTGGATTTGACATACCTTGAAATAAAGTGATACTTTCGGAACATTGCGTGACGTTTAGCATTCCCTTTTGTAATTCACCATACATAATTCCATTTCAACTTGTTACAATGGATATGACCCATAAAAAAAAGGGAAATATAAATAGCAAAGACAGTTTATAACTCCTGGGACAAAAAAAGAGCAGCAAACAGTGCTGTACTCTGATTTTAGGAACTCCGTGGAGGAGTGGCCACGAGTAACCACGAGTAACCATAATTAGCAAGTAGAATAATTACATTATCTTTTTATAATAATCTTGTGGTTACTCGTGGTTACTCGTGGTTACTCGTGGTAAATGAGAAAATATTGTTTATTTACTCCCAAAAGCATTCATTTCCCACCAAAACCAGCTCTGCAAAGCATCTGCGACAAGGTGGAAAGTCTTTTTGCACCGACATAGCAATTTGAGCGTGGAAAGTAAATGTGTTCCCCGGCTGTAACAGCCACCATGTCTGTTTCGCGTTCATCTGCGACACCACTTCGACCAACAAAATCGGCTTCTTCTGATGAATTGGAGTTAGACGCATAACCCTTTAACAAATCCATACTTTAACGCTACTGACAAATAGCGTATTAAAGAAGGCAAAAGTGAACAGGCCCTTTGCACTTACGTCACAATCTTCGCTTCGCACAGGACAAGGCATTTTTCACACTCGAAAACGAGAATAATAAACTATCCGCAATTTTTTAGACCTGTAAAAAGTCTTTCACTCATGTGGTCATATTGACGGACAGACTGGACTACAGGTGCCCGTATAAAGGGTATAATGGAAGTTTTCTGAAACAGACAATCGGCGACAAAATTAGTTGAGACAGTTGCCAACAGAGCACACTGGCAACGACACATTCATTGTTTGCAAAGAAAACTTGTCCAAAAAGTACGTTTCCGCGATACCCCTCCCTCCCCCACCCTAATCAATGTTGTTCCGCTGTCTATAAGGCTCCTAGAAAACAGAAAAACACAACATTGTCCCGGGGGTGCGGGGGAGGGGGCCATTTGCGCCGCCGAGCTTGAAATCGACTCTAAAGGATAAGAGTGTCTCAACAATTTTGACGCCGATTGTCTGTATGAAAAAACTTTGTATGAAGTGTAATGACGACTTCTGATATGCGTTTTTTTGCATTAATATATGAAACATACACATTTCAATAGCGTTTATGCGTTGTCATGTCATATAGGAATCAGAACATATATTAAATCACCTTTTTCTTTATTACGGTGATGTAGCAGTCACTGGTATGATTGCAGACATTTCAGTGTCGAACATGGTTTTCACAAAGAACATTTCTAACGAGATAACAGCATGTATACGCTTGCCATAAGGGCATGTATACGCTTGCCATCTATTTGCGAGGGGCGGAAAGTGAATGATATTGTCAGGGGAAGTGATATCTCACGGGCTTCGATGTACCGCATTCTAAAAAAAGAGAAATTTTAACGCAAGTAATCACTACCGAGAACGTCAATTACAACGGCCAAAATGTGGATGTCGAACGCGCAGCGAAGTTAACTTCACGCCACAAACGCTTATTATTGAGAGAAAGGACATCGTACTAAATAATGACAATTTCAAGACGATTTGAGCAGTGTTTTGGATTTGACATACCTTGAAATAAAGTGATACTTTCGGAACATTGCGTGACGTTTAGCATTCCCTTTTGTAATTCACCATACATAATTCCATTTCAACTTGTTACAATGGATATGACCCATAAAAAAAAAGGGAAATATAAATAGCAAAGACAGTTTATAACTCCTGGGACAAAAAAAGAGCAGCAAACAGTGCTGTACTCTGATTTTAGGAACTCCGTGGAGGAGTGGCCACGAGTAACCACGAGTAACCATAATTAGCAAGTAGAATAATTACATTATCTTTTTATAATAATCTTGTGGTTACTCGTGGTTACTCGTGGTTACTCGTGGTAAATGAGAAAATATTGTTTATTTACTCCCAAAAGCATTCATTTCCCACCAAAACCAGCTCTGCAAAGCATCTGCGACAAGGTGGAAAGTCTTTTTGCACCGACATAGCAATTTGAGCGTGGAAAGTAAATGTGTTCCCCGGCTGTAACAGCCACCATGTCTGTTTCGCGTTCATCTGCGACACCACTTCGACCAACAAAATCGGCTTCTTCTGATGAATTGGAGTTAGACGCATAACCCTTTAACAAATCCATACTTTAACGCTACTGACAAATAGCGTATTAAAGAAGGCAAAAGTGAACAGGCCCTTTGCACTTACGTCACAATCTTCGCTTCGCACAGGACAAGGCATTTTTCACACTCGAAAACGAGAATAATAAACTATCCGCAATTTTTTAGACCTGTAAAAAGTCTTTCACTCATGTGGTCATATTGACGGACAGACTGGACTACAGGTGCCCGTATAAAGGGTATAATGGAAGTTTTCTGAAACAGACAATCGGCGACAAAATTAGTTGAGACAGTTGCCAACAGAGCACACTGGCAACGACACATTCATTGTTTGCAAAGAAAACTTGTCCAAAAAGTACGTTTCCGCGATACCCCTCCCTCCCCCACCCTAATCAATGTTGTTCCGCTGTCTATAAGGCTCGTAGAAAACAGAAAAACACAACATTGTCCCGGGGGTGCGGGGGAGGGGGCCATTTGCGCCGCCGAGCTTGAAATCGACTCTAAAGGATAAGAGTGTCTCAACAATTTTGACGCCGATTGTCTGTATGAAAAAACTTTGTATGAAGTGTAATGACGACTTCTGATATGCGTTTTTTTGCATTAATATATGAAACATACACATTTCAATAGCGTTTATGCGTTGTCATGTCATATAGGAATCAGAACATATATTAAATCACCTTTTTCTTTATTACGGTGATGTAGCAGTCACTGGTATGATTGCAGACATTTCAGTGTCGAACATGGTTTTCACAAAGAACATTTCTAACGAGATAACAGCATGTATACGCTTGCCATAAGGGCATGTATACGCTTGCCATCTATTTGCGAGGGGCGGAAAGTGAATGATATTGTCAGGGGAAGTGATATCTCACGGGCTTCGATGTACCGCATTCTAAAAAAGAGAAATTTTAACGCAAGTAATCACTACCGAGAACGTCAATTACAACGGCCAAAATGTGGATGTCGAACGCGCAGCGAAGTTAACTTCACGCCACAAACGCTTATTATTGAGAGAAAGGACATCGTACTAAATAATGACAATTTCAAGACGATTTGAGCAGTGTTTTGGATTTGACATACCTTGAAATAAAGTGATACTTTCGGAACATTGCGTGACGTTTAGCATTCCCTTTTGTAATTCACCATACATAATTCCATTTCAACTTGTTACAATGGATATGACCCATAAAAAAAAAGGGAAATATAAATAGCAAAGACAGTTTATAACTCCTGGGACAAAAAAAGAGCAGCAAACAGTGCTGTACTCTGATTTTAGGAACTCCGTGGAGGAGTGGCCACGAGTAACCACGAGTAACCATAATTAGCAAGTAGAATAATTACATTATCTTTTTATAATAATCTTGTGGTTACTCGTGGTTACTCGTGGTTACTCGTGGTAAATGAGAAAATATTGTTTATTTACTCCCAAAAGCATTCATTTCCCACCAAAACCAGCTCTGCAAAGCATCTGCGACAAGGTGGAAAGTCTTTTTGCACCGACATAGCAATTTGAGCGTGGAAAGTAAATGTGTTCCCCGGCTGTAACAGCCACCATGTCTGTTTCGCGTTCATCTGCGACACCACTTCGACCAACAAAATCGGCTTCTTCTGATGAATTGGAGTTAGACGCATAACCCTTTAACAAATCCATACTTTAACGCTACTGACAAATAGCGTATTAAAGAAGGCAAAAGTGAACAGGCCCTTTGCACTTACGTCACAATCTTCGCTTCGCACAGGACAAGGCATTTTTCACACTCGAAAACGAGAATAATAAACTATCCGCAATTTTTTAGACCTGTAAAAAGTCTTTCACTCATGTGGTCATATTGACGGACAGACTGGACTACAGGTGCCCGTATAAAGGGTATAATGGAAGTTTTCTGAAACAGACAATCGGCGACAAAATTAGTTGAGACAGTTGCCAACAGAGCACACTGGCAACGACACATTCATTGTTTGCAAAGAAAACTTGTCCAAAAAGTACGTTTCCGCGATACCCCTCCCTCCCCCACCCTAATCAATGTTGTTCCGCTGTCTATAAGGCTCGTAGAAAACAGAAAAACACAACATTGTCCCGTGGGTGCGGGGGAGGGGGCCATTTGCGCCGCCGAGCTTGAAATCGACTCTAAAGGATAAGAGTGTCTCAACAATTTTGACGCCGATTGTCTGTATGAAAAAACTTTGTATGAAGTGTAATGACGACTTCTGATATGCGTTTTTTTGCATTAATATATGAAACATACACATTTCAATAGCGTTTATGCGTTGTCATGTCATATAGGAATCAGAACATATATTAAATCACCTTTTTCTTTATTACGGTGATGTAGCAGTCACTGGTATGATTGCAGACATTTCAGTGTCGAACATGGTTTTCACAAAGAACATTTCTAACGAGATAACAGCATGTATACGCTTGCCATAAGGGCATGTATACGCTTGCCATCTATTTGCGAGGGGCGGAAAGTGAATGATATTGTCAGGGGAAGTGATATCTCACGGGCTTCGATGTACCGCATTCTAAAAAAAGAGAAATTTTAACGCAAGTAATCACTACCGAGAACGTCAATTACAACGGCCAAAATGTGGATGTCGAACGCGCAGCGAAGTTAACTTCACGCCACAAACGCTTATTATTGAGAGAAAGGACATCGTACTAAATAATGACAATTTCAAGACGATTTGAGCAGTGTTTTGGATTTGACATACCTTGAAATAAAGTGATACTTTCGGAACATTGCGTGACGTTTAGCATTCCCTTTTGTAATTCACCATACATAATTCCATTTCAACTTGTTACAATGGATATGACCCATAAAAAAAAGGGAAATATAAATAGCAAAGACAGTTTATAACTCCTGGGACAAAAAAAGAGCAGCAAACAGTGCTGTACTCTGATTTTAGGAACTCCGTGGAGGAGTGGCCACGAGTAACCACGAGTAACCATAATTAGCAAGTAGAATAATTACATTATCTTTTTATAATAATCTTGTGGTTACTCGTGGTTACTCGTGGTTACTCGTGGTAAATGAGAAAATATTGTTTATTTACTCCCAAAAGCATTCATTTCCCACCAAAACCAGCTCTGCAAAGCATCTGCGACAAGGTGGAAAGTCTTTTTGCACCGACATAGCAATTTGAGCGTGGAAAGTAAATGTGTTCCCCGGCTGTAACAGCCACCATGTCTGTTTCGCGTTCATCTGCGACACCACTTCGACCAACAAAATCGGCTTCTTCTGATGAATTGGAGTTAGACGCATAACCCTTTAACAAATCCATACTTTAACGCTACTGACAAATAGCGTATTAAAGAAGGCAAAAGTGAACAGGCCCTTTGCACTTACGTCACAATCTTCGCTTCGCACAGGACAAGGCATTTTTCACACTCGAAAACGAGAATAATAAACTATCCGCAATTTTTTAGACCTGTAAAAAGTCTTTCACTCATGTGGTCATATTGACGGACAGACTGGACTACAGGTGCCCGTATAAAGGGTATAATGGAAGTTTTCTGAAACAGACAATCGGCGACAAAATTAGTTGAGACAGTTGCCAACAGAGCACACTGGCAACGACACATTCATTGTTTGCAAAGAAAACTTGTCCAAAAAGTACGTTTCCGCGATACCCCTCCCTCCCCCACCCTAATCAATGTTGTTCCGCTGTCTATAAGGCTCGTAGAAAACAGAAAAACACAACATTGTCCCGGGGGTGCGGGGGAGGGGGCCATTTGCGCCGCCGAGCTTGAAATCGACTCTAAAGGATAAGAGTGTCTCAACAATTTTGACGCCGATTGTAGGTCAGCCGATATTTGGAGAAACCAAGAAATGTTGAAAGAACGGTTGTTTTGTCCTTGTTATATTCCACATTTTTATTTTATGACGTCAAATCCTCTCACAAGTGAACAGTCAAGCAACTGATTTTTTTCGTTAGTTGAAGCTATTAACTGTAGCTAAGCTGTAGGCTTATTGTAGTTCTAGAATGCTATGGTGATGCTTAAAAACACCCTGTTACAATACTTTGTTAGAATTTACGGGGTCCTTCCGCAAACATTTCAAAAAATCTCTGTTTTTTATCTTTACGATTTAAAAGAGACACCAACCCGGACAAAGAAGCAGTTTGTGTCGAACATTCACGCGACCAGTCTGTAGGAAAGAACCAGAAAGAGAGACTGAGCTTGTGTTTGAAGCTTTTTCTATTCGGAGGTGCCTTTGAACCGTGACCCTCTTCCTATCCATTCCTTGGTTGTTGTTTCCTAGTATTTTTCCTAAACCGCAATTCCTAAACCGCAATGCTACAAGTCGAAACTTTACTAAAAGCGCCTATGAATTTTTTCCTTGAAAAGGAAGTTTGGTGGTCACACAGCAGCAGTCAGAGTACGTACGACTGCTGCTGTGTAACCACTCACCATTAAACTGATGAAGGCGGAACGACACAGCCAAAATAGTTCTATCGTGTGCCAACTTTGTTCAAATTCGATATCTGCAACGCATAATAAACAATTTTAATTGGAGATAGATGCTTTTACAATACAGTCAAGATGTCTGCTGCATTATCTTTTGCCACCTCAGACTACCGAGTAAAGCAGAAGAAAAGGAAAATGCAAATCAAAGTCCAGAAAATGGCGCTAGATGATCTCTTGAAATTTTCAAATAATGATCAACTCTGACTCCTTGAATAGTTCTTTCAGAGTATTTTCTAAAGTCACCACAGTGCTGGTGAACAATGCGCAAAATTCGACAGGGATTTTTAATCGTGAACCGCTCATACTTTCTCAAGTTAAACATTAGAACTTGCTCAATTCCATCCATGTTAGTGAAATAGTCCACCTTATCCAGGAATTCCCGAGAGAGTGGGGCAAGGAGCCTGAAAAGAAAGGCATCATGGGAGCCAATGTATTTTGCTGTCGGGCCGCAAAAATCAGTCACACCACAACGTCTTACGTTTTCCGCAGTTTCATGTCTTGTCAATGCATACATTGTTTTGTTGCCTAAACTAGTTTCATCCAAATGTTCAAATCCCGTATCGATGTAATTGTCGGCATTCATAAGCATCGTGTTCTTACGTATCAAGACGTGCGAAGCATATCCGAAAGCGTCTTTGTAACGCATGCGCCGACCGAGGAAATGGAAGACTAGTTTCCAGTCCATCCTCAGCCTCAAAGCTTTGATAAAAGCAGGCTCCTCCAGACTTCCGAAAAGGATGTGAATTGCCTCAACCTAGTAGCAAGTGATAAATAGCACGAAGAGTACGTTAATAAGACCACTTGAAGTGGGAAAAAACTGCTGTTTACAACATGACCTTGATCTTGGGTTATATCCTGCTGAGGGACTTTATTTCTTTTTCCTTTGGATTTCAAAACTATGTTAACAAAACACCAACAAGTTCTAAGCCTTAATTTAAAAAAGACGCTTGTTTTTTAAGTTAACTGGAATTTTCCAATTTAATGGTCAGCCATTATTAACTTTAAAATCTTTAGAGAGCTGGATCGAAGAGAAAATGACGTCAAAGACTCACTAGTTTAAGAATGCAATGTGTTTCTACCCGACTAAGTTACTATGCAGCACGGGAGTTTCGGGCTTTCATATTTTTAAACTCGTGTTTTGCATGCGTATATAATAAACTGCTTGTACACGCTGAAATTTTAAGCTATTGAGTTCATGACGTCACTTTTCCCTAGATCCAACCTTCTGAGGTCCAGCCGGTCAGTTTTGAACGCGAGTAATGGCGACGGTGAAATCCAAAACTAACATTCAAAACTAAACAGCCTTTGGATAAAAATCAAGGCTCAGAATTTTGTCAGGTGGGTGTTAAGCAAACACATTTTCAAAATCTGAAGAGAAAGAGGAAGTGATTTTCTTAAAATCATAGTACCACTGTCAATTGAAGTTTTATGAAAAAAAAAAAAAAAAAAAACCGATAGAAAGAGAAAGCCTTTCTATGACAACCGTAGCTTTGCTCAGGGTAATGGATTCATAAAAGTTTGCAATTAATAATGGTCTCAAGTCTATTTGCTTTTTTCTTGACTTGTGAAAAACATTTGAT